>NC_134487.1:46284931-46584931 GCF_040206685.1 Ascaphus truei | reverse complement strand
TTTTATTTTACAGTTCTGGAATCAATAAATATAATGTTTACATCATAATCTATGTGTGTGCTGCATATCTTATTGCTTGAGTAACATTTTCTGTGTATTTTAGCATTAAAAATGCCTTCAGGAACAGAACGTTTGATTCAAACAGTGTTTCTATGGGAAAACGGGTTTCGATTTACGACGCTTCGCTATCCAACGCCATTTTGAGTAACGCATTGCGTCGGCTAACCGAGGACCGCCTGTATGTGCAATCCATCTGCTAACTGTACAGCATCGTAAGCTGCCACCGCACCTCAAACACATGATATGTTATTTCCACCACAATATCTTGTATTTCCACTCTTTCCTTGTCACTCTCCTTCAGATTGTAATCTTCTCTATGCAGAGACCTTCCCTCCTGCCCTATATGTATGGGATAACAGGACAAATTTACAAAGCAGTGCTATTTCATCAGGCACCTGTCGCATTTATTTGAATGGACTGTAAGGCACCTTCTGGCACCGGAAGGTGTCTTATGGAAAAGCATTGCTTAGGAAATATGGGCCAATATATCCGTTTATTGCTATATTCTGTACTACAGTATTTTATTGCATCGTTCTTATTCTTCAACTTTACTGTGCAGTGTTATATATTGTTTCCTTAGAAATAATTAAAAAAAAAGAATCCTTGTCATTTATACTATGTCTACCCTTCACCACATATTTAGGGATGAAATTACAACCCATACTGATGATATACAGCATTTGTATGTCTTTATTTATATAGCGCCATTAATGTACATAGCGCTTCACAGTAGTAATACACGTGACAATCATATAAATAACAAATAATACAAATAACAGATCATGGGAATAAGTGCTTCAGACATAAAAGTAACATTTCGGAAGAGGAGTCTCTGCTCCGAAGAGCTTACAATCTAATTGGTAAGTAGGAAGTACGTACAGAGACAGTGGGAGGGCATTCCGGTAAGTGTGTCTACAGGGGGCCAAGGTTTATGTATCATGTGTATAGTGTTAGCCATGGTGCTACTCATATTCTTCTTTAAGCAAGTGTGTATTAAGGTGGGTCTTAAAGGTGGAAAGAGGGGGTGCTAGTCGGATATTGAGGGAAAGGATCAGTAAGAAGGGTTTAAGGCGGCAGAGGGTGTTAGATACAAAGGAGGTAGAGAGAAGACATCCTTGAGCAGAACGTAAGAGTTGAATGTGGAATATTCTCCTTTCCTCTTTTAACCCTTTATGCATACAATTTTGGCAAGTGAAAAAGTCAATTTCATGGCAGGATGATAGCTCTCTTCCTACAGTGAGATACAGCAATTTGCTATCCATGCAGGGCAGAACAATTCACAATTAGGCACTACGGCGATGTAATTACTGTTATACAAAATTGTTGGAAACCAAAGAAGCCGTGTGAGTTCCTGAAAATAAACTCATTCCAGACACTGCTGCATTATTATGTTCATTGTGCTGTTATGGAAAATGTTCATTCTGATTGGCTCAGATATTCATTCAACAGACTGGCATTATCATAATGGTGCAGATTGTGGTACTTTTGTATAATAGGCTCAGATTATATCGTAGTTTAAAATATACTTAACAACTAACAATAAAACCTACTGTATACTGCACTTGTCTGATACAGACTGCTCAAGTGAGTGGCCATTAAAAAGTGAACATGACTATATATCTACATCTACATATACAATATTTTATTATGCATCTATACTTTCTTAAACAGTTTAAGTTTGACAAAATACTTGATACAGTTTCTATCCTGTTTTGCTATTTTTCACATTTTACAAAACGCTCTTTAAATAAGCAATATATAGCAATATATAGCAATATATATCAATATATAGAGGGTTTTGTAAAACACTCTAAATAGTGTTTTGTAAAATGTGAAAAATGGCAAAACAGGATAGAAACAGTATCAAGTATTTTGTCAAATTTAAACTGTATGTATATATATATATATATATATATATATATATATATATATATATATATATATATATATATATATATATATATATATATATATATATACACACAGTGGTCGACAAATCACCAAAAAATCTACTCGCCGAACAAAAAAATCACCTCGCCACCTAGTACCACACGTGTGCTGCTTGGGCAAATAGGAGCTCGCCACGATGTTAAATCCACTCGCCCGGGGCGTGCAAATGTTTAGGTTTGTCAAACACTGTGTATATATATATATATATATATATATATATATATATATATATATATATATATATAGGTAAACCCCGTTATAACGCGGTCCTCGGGGTCCATCGGCGCATCATCACCCTCTCCCCCTCTCACCCCCAGCAGCACCTTTCACCCCGCGGTCCCCGCTTCCCCCTGTCACCGCGTGACAGCCCGCGGGACAGGAGATGGCAGCGAAGGAGTTAATTAAATGTAGCCTGCACCCCTTCCCTACTGGAGTCCAATGTCACTGTCAACTGTTAGAAATATTCCTCTTGCACCGGTGGGAGCAAGATGTTCTACTACCGAACTACCGCTTACCTTCTCCCCACCGCTGTCCCCGCTGCCTGCGCGGGAGGAGGGGGGGGGAGCGGGTGGTGGTGCTGGTCGCGGCCTTTCCTCTGTTCCGACCTCCCCCCCCCCCCTAGTCTGTGTAGAGTGAGAGAGTGTGTGTGTGTATGTACAGTATACAGTATATTGGAGAGAAACTGTGTGTGTGTATATGTGTGTGTGTGTGTGTCTATATATGGGTGTGTAAGTGTATGTAAGTGTGTCTAAGTGTGTGGAAGTGTATGTAAGTGTGTCTAAGTGTATGTAAGTGTGTGTGTAAGTGTGTGTAAGTGTGTGTAAGTGTATGTAAGTGTATGTAAGTGTATGTAACCTAACCTAACCTCAGGACTCGTGGCATTATGCAGAGTGATGGTGTGTGATGCAGCAGATTGAACAGGAATGGGAAGGATTTGGGCTCTGCAGTGCTTTCCTTCCAGGAATTGGCTGTACCTTAGGCGCTCATTCTAAAAAAATGAAGCCAAGGGCTGCGAGTCAGACGCAGCCCCTGGGATATCAGCTCAGATTGTCGTCAGCTCATGGGTTCCTTGGTCAGCAGGTGATGGACAGCACAGACTAAAATTTACTAAACACTAACAGATATGTCCCCAAGGCTGCTCAGTGGCCATCGCATTCCTCTCTATTCATGTGCAAACAAAGCTTTTGCTGGGGGAGGGGGAAGTTACCAGCACTGCATATATGGGAATGTGAAAGTGCAGTGTGTGCAGTGAGCAGTGTGTGCAGTGTGCAGTGTGAGCAGTGAGAGTGTGTGCTGTGTGCAGTGTGAGCAGTGAGAGTGTGTGCTGTGTGCAGTGTGTGCAGTGAGAGTGTGTGCTGTGTGCAGTGTGAGCAGTGTGAGCAGTGAGAGTGTGTGCAGTGTGCAGTGTGTGCAGTGTGTGCAGTGTGAGCAGTGAGCAGTGTTTGCCGATATATATATCACAGGTGGTTTCAAGCAGGAGATCTCCGAAGCTGAACCCCGTTAATTTCAGCTCCAGGGACCACCTGCTTGCAGAGATACTTACCTCCGTAGTGGTGCAGGTATCCCTGCACACAGAGAAATTGTGATCCTTAATCTAATACCGGCGTTTAAATGCCTCCACGTTACGCAGGCCAATAGGAAGCCGTGACATCATCCGGTGTGGCTTTGTATTGGCTCACGTGACGCGGGGACATTTAAACTCTGCATAGATACCAGCACCCCCTATGAAGGTAAGTACCTCTGCTAGCAGGGGGGTCCCGGAGCTGAAATTAACGGGGTTCAGCTCTGGCAACCCCCTGCTTCAAACCTTGTTCTCATTGTTAAGCACAACTGTTCTACAAGGGAAGTCAATGGGGTGGGGGGGGGGGGTCAAGTAATTGCGAGAAAAATATACTTTTTCATAATGTATTTTGAAATTCTGCTAGTGGCACCTTCAATACAGAGCTGGGTTTACTTCCTATATATTGCTGATACAATTATTTCCATCTAATAAGACTACAATATGGTGTAGCCATGGCTGGTCCAGACTGCCTCTCTGACCCCTGTCACGTAAGTCATTAGTAGCTACAGGCAGTGGCAGGCTATCCTAGAAGCATTGACCCCCCACATGCTAACTCTCTGAGTGGCAAGACTGGTGGTGACACAGGGTCTTTGTAAAGCCAATAATGGTGCAGACGTTGTGCCCTCCCCTTCAGTGTCTCAGAGAGGAAGTGCTAAATTATAGAGAGTTCTCTTCAACCCCTCCTAGGGAAAGGAGGTGTGAGCTGTCTCCTCCCGTCTGCGAGTGAGACATGCCAGGCAGTCGCTCCAGGGCTGACTGAAATAGAGATCAGAGGCTTCAATACAATCAGAGGTCCAAGCACCATCCAGAGGTCTGGGACCTATCTCAATCCATCTGCATCCGCTGTATGACACCAGAGTGGCTGCTAAATAAAGCATCCCTTTTTATATACCCCTGCCTGAGTCTACAGTCTATTCGGCAGGGGTGTAGAAGAAGTCTGCTCTGGTGGGGACTGCCTCTGGGAAACCTGGAACCCACCGGAGCTGGAGGCGCTGGCATCCTGATGAGCGGAACCTAAATATCACCAAAAGCCTGTCCTGTTATCCCACAACACCGCAGACACTCAGCTCTCCAGGACCCTCACAGGTATGACCGCACCACAGACAGTAGCCAGCAGGAAACAGGGGGACAATGGTAAAAGGTCATGTTTAGTTCTCAGTGTTTCAAAATATGCAAACTTGTCTACAGTACTTTGCAGTGGAGGCCATAAACACAAAAAAAAAGCTTCAAACCCGACATTAAACTAAAACAGATGGAATTAAACTTTCCAACAAGATTCTATTAAGCTATTTCAGGGGGGGGGGGGGGAGAATATTCATTTTTGTTTTCTACTCCATCATTGACGAGCCCGTGTCACAAGAAGCTTTGTTCTGCTTGGCATCACTGTGTTAGTACCCTGTTCATTAATTTCAGAAACTATCGAGAGAATATGTTAAGAATGGGCATGCATTATCTGTTGAATTTCATTTAATTAAATGCTGCAATTGCAATATGACAGTCAGCATTTCATGAAGGGAATTTTAAGGATGAAAGGAGGCAATATTTCTAGAAGCCCTGCTACAGCAGCAAAACAAACTAAATTCACGTCTGCACACAGTCATTTATCTTTATTGTTAAGGATATTTAGAGAGTTAACAATTAATTGCATGGAATAGGGAATATATGCAGGTTCTGGTGACCGCAAAATGATTCACAAAGGCACAAAACACACAGTGGAAGGACAACTGTAAACAACCACTGAGATTCTCCCAAATTACAACAATCATTGAGCTTAATGCGAAATGAATGCTGGCTGCCTTTTGTATCTGGTCATTACTCTGCAGCAAAGAGATTGCCATTGAATTTTTATTATGTAGCCCTAATAAAAAGTAATGGAAGTGGCTCATGCTCTAGTGGCTTTTCTTTAAATGATACACCGCAGTGATCTTGCAAAGGCCACTATGCCACAAGCTGATTGAGGATGACAACCTCTCTGAGACAGACTGAGTTAGACTGTCATGATGGATAATTGCACTGATATTAGTAAGACCACTTTGTAATGCTTTAACTATACACTGTCACAGCTGAAGCCGTTGTCGTCCAGACTGGGTGTTCCACTTACCATCAATACGACTAACGAGTTCCTCCAACATTTTCACTTTCCTTTGTATACCTGGCTGTGCAAATGTGTAGTTGTCCTATGGAAGCATAAAAAGGAAGAAAAAAAAAATGTTTACGACAATTGCTACTGTGTTCTTGGCAGACAGAAGGAAAACGGTTTTCATTTCAGGTGCAGTGAAGAGTGGTCACATCTTTCAATTACAGGAGCGAGAAGGATTTACAGTAGTTATGTTTCACTCCATTATTTTTTTTTAACTATTGGTATTTCTAAACTGTAATGAAATGTATACAAATATCCAATGATTCAATACAATTAAAGAACCTCTGTGCACATACTGTACACATGCTGAACACATCTGCTTTATACATTTGTGCAAATTCAGCACAATATGAGGTAATTTAGAAAGAAATAACAACATTATTGCCAAGTTTACCTAAATGCATGAAGATACCTTAACACCTTTGATATTTAAAATAGTCAACAAAGATTCATATCCAGCCACAATTGGGACCTTCCAAACAGGTTAATTTAGCTTTCTAATATATATATATATATACCCCGCATTAACGTATGCAATGGGACCGGAGCAAGTATGTAAAGCGAGAATGTACTTAAAGTGAAGCATTACCTTTTTCCCACTTATCGATGCATGTACTGTACTGCAATCATCACATACGTGCATAACTGGTGTAAATAACGCATTTGTAACAGGGTCTATAGTCTCCCTGCTTGCGCACAGCGTCGGTACAGGTAGGGAGCCGATATTGCTGTTCAGGACGTGCTGACAGGCGCATGCGTGAGCTGCCGTTTGCCTATTGGGCGATATGTCCTTACTCGCGAGTGTACTTAAAGTGGGGTATGCCTGTACAGTATATACACACACACACATACATACATATATATATTATTATATATTTTTTTTAAACAGAGTAATGCTAAGTCTTGAAAATATTTAGCAGCTTCCCTTTACTTACATGTACATATAAAAATACAATTCTATCATTTAATCATTAGCAGCAAAACCATTTGTAGACGAAAGTAAATTGTAATAATTTTGTAAGACATCAAAACATCAGAAATACAGAATTCAATGATTTTTTTCAGGAGTGCTAGATGAAAATTAAAGCACATCATTATTGAACATAGACAGTGTTTGTTCAGAACAAGCAAAAGTATTGTGGAAGGCACCTTAAAGCAGCAAAACATGTAAAATCTTGTTTTTTTTGTGTTTGTTTTTAATAAATCAGTTCTGTAGTATTCGAAAGTAGCTGCTTTTTTAATATAATTATTTTTTTTTAATTCAACTCTTAATGCCATTTTAATGAGTTTTAAGGCATCCTTTGATTTGTATAGAAGGTTTTAGCGCACTTCCCCAGCTGTGCAAGGTCTTTGCAACACTTTCCTGTTTGGGATAATGTGTTGCCAATGTTCCCAGTAGTTTGAGCTGCAAATTGTAGTAATAAATAATGTTATCTTAGGCTTGGTCCCTGCTAGCACTGAGCGCGCTGCGCTTGCGGCGGTTACTTACATATATAGATATATGTAGTCCCCGCTCACGCTGTGCGCGAGCACACACGCTCAGCGCATAAACAAAAATTATACTTTCCAGCACGCTCAACTACCCGCAATACCCCCCCACACCCCACGCACGCGCATACACGCACGACACCCGGCGCTCATGCTCAGAGTGCTCTCCAAGCATGAGCGCGCTCAGCGCTAGCGGGGACTCAACCGCAGTAATATAAGGATACAATGTAGCTGCCGAGTTAAACTGACTGAAAGATTAATTGAAACTGAAAGGCAGCCATTATGTTAGGCACACCATCAGGATTTTTACAGATTTATAACAGGAGTACCAAACAATTGCCAGCTTAGGTAAGAAGGTAGAATAATAAATTGTCACATACTTTACATATAGAAAGAAAATAAAATGAGAAAAGAGGGGGAAAGTAGTATTTGCTGCTTTAAATCTACAAATCTAATAAAATCTAAATAAAGTCCTTGCAACAATATACAGATGCAGCCACCAGAATGAGATCTCTTGCCTTGGAAAATCTGGGGCAGTCTCCCAATAAACTGCAACATTTCTGTGAGATTTCTGCAGCCAGACGAATGGCCCATCGGATTAACACAGCGGGGGTCCCTGCAGTCCCATTCAAACTGAATGGGACAGTAGGGACCCCTGCTGTGTTAATCCGATGGGCCATTAGTCTGGCAGCAGAATCTCACAGAAATGTTGAGGCATTTACTGTGAGATGCCTTAGGCTGCGCTTATAGTGCCGGCCATGCCACGGCAAAACAAATGCATTGCTGCCGTCGCGTGCGCTTAAAGTAGAAGTGAAGCGACGGCGTGGTCGCAATCGCTGGATGTCAAATTAATTTGATTTTTCCAGCGACCGCAGCGTGACGTCACTGTCCCCGGCGACGGCACTATAAGCGCAGCCTTACTTTTTACCCAGGCAAGTGATCGGATACTGGTGGCTGGATCTGTATATATTGTGTGCCTATTTGACTTGAATACTTTCATTATGCCCATTATGTGCCCAGGACATACTTGAAAACGAGAGGTAACTCTCAATGTATTACTTCCTGGTAAAACATTTGATAAATACATACTGCAAATGTCAGCTGTGACAGCAGTGAATGTTTTGATAAACTGCATCAACTGAGTGTGGCCCTAGAGGGCTATGTCCCATTTTAAGTGCTCTGTACTCAACACATAAATGCTGTATTTTAGCTTATACAAACTTGTGCATACTGGCTAAGGTATTGGCTTTATTACATATGTAGCCCCCTGTAAACAGCACAGGCTATACATATCTTTCTCCTACTGTGGTAAGTCCTGTTAAGGGCAGGCGCCAGTAGTAATCATGGGTTTTCCCCCTTCACGCCCTCCCCTGAGTGATAGATGCAGGCCCCTGACTCTGCTGCAGGCAAGAGACAGAGGGGAGGTCCTGCTGACATCATGAGGGGTGGGGCTGACACTATTTAGCAGCCAGCTCCTGTGAGTGTCAGTCAGTCTACTTCCAGTGAGTTCTCCTCCGGGTCTATTCTGGAAGTCTGTCCTGGGAGTTGGAGGAGAGAAGGAGGTCGAGCTCTCTCCTGGGTGCAGGAGAGATACCAATAGAACTCTGGCCTATGATAGTTGGCGAGGAGCAGAGCTCCGGTGGGACCAATACCTCTCACCCTGATGAGGGGGTGATGGGGAAGATCTACCCCCGCCCAGAGGGGACCCTCTGAGGTGGGCACTCGGGTATTGAGGCCCCACACAGACCATCCTGTGGAGTACCTCTTGGAGGAAAGGAGAGGAGAGGAGAAAGGCTGTACACCTTGTGATTTTTGTGTGTGCTGCTGCTATTGCTGTTGCGGCTGTATGCTGCAAGGCTGCTGTGTGCGATCTAGAGACAATAAAGAGAGACATTGCTGATCTTACTAAAGACTGTGTTGTGATTCTGGAGCATCCACCCTGGGACCAGGGTCCTTTTCTTCTATACGGGTCCTACCCCATACCCTGGGAAGGTATAGAGGATGGAGGCGCTGCACCACCACTAAAAGAATGAGGCAACTACCCCAGAAGCCTGGTCCTGCCTCCCCAACAACATCGCGGGAAGCTCAGGCCCTCCTGTTACCGGCAGGTATGCACCACTCAAACACGTGTAGCCAGCCCTCATACACCCTAGATATAGCACTTGTGTCTGGGGGGGGAACAAGGGTTACACATACATGAGTTTCATTCAGCTTCATTCAAGCCTTAGACAAGGCTCTTTATTTCTTTGTGCCCCCTATTCAATCTTTTGAGAAGATGCCTTTCTCTTTGATTGGGAAGATTTCCACTCTGCTCATTTGAATAAGGGGAAGACTTCTTTACAGCATATTACTGTAAATGACGGCTAAGTATCAGATACCAAAAAATACATTGTAAGCTCCATAGATGAGGGACTCATTGTTGTGCCTGTATTGTTCAACAATGCATAGCAGTTCTAGGTAATAATAATATTATTTGAGTTAAAGAATATGTAGCACATTACATAGCTCAAATAAAAGAATACAGGTTAATCCTGTACCTCATAAGCATGAACATTCAAACATTCATATAGATGCAGTCAGACTCACTTTCCGCTCTGCCACGGAAAGGCGAGAGAACACCGCAGCTTCACCCAGCAGCAGGGATAAAAGCTGTGGGGTGTCGGATACAAAATAATTGACCCTTGCCCCCTCCCCCACAAGCAGCAGCGGCTTTCACCGCCCCGGGGAAGTCGTGCTCCAAGAACACACACTTCAATCTGATTTTTTGAGATTTGAAAACTGGATTTCCCAAAACAAAACAAGCTGTTTTTAGACACTGAAAAGACTGTAGATACGAGAAGAGTAGAGCACCGTCAGAAACTGGATAAAGAACAACTGTTCGAAACGCGTAGGAGGTGTTTTCCTGTGCAAATTTTACTCCAATAAAGATTTTTTTGATTATTTGGATCCCCTCCTGACTCCAGTTTCTGACGGTGCTCTACTCTTCTCGTATCTACCTTGGACTTACCAGCAGCAGCACGTCATCCATACAAGGAGGTGTCCGTGAGTCTATTTGCTTTTATGCTGTATTATTGCCCCCAATGAAATTGATTGTGGTGAGTTTTCTCATACACTTTCGGTTTTCAGGGACTCATGGCTTTATTCTGCTTCATGGACTAACTCACATTCATGATATACACCTACCTGTGTTTTGGGATTGATTATTCATTCTACAGCAGGGTATTTGAGCATTCTAGCAACTCTCTCTGTTACAACTGAAAAGACTGTACAATGGTGTCTGGGACCAAGCTACATTTCTAAAGCTACCAATGACTGGGCTACAGATAACAAAAAAAAACAACTCTAATACCATCCAGTTGCATAACTACTGTGCCGCTAAACCATGCAATGCGGGGGGACCCGCAAGCGCAGGGGTGCCATGTCGGTTGGCACTGGAAGCTGTGCCCAAGATCGAGTTCAGGTTCCTCGCCGGCTCCTGCTTCTCTGTGCTATCTGCTTGCTGCGAGGGCGAGGCCTTGCTGCGGAGGCGGGGCCTTCACAGCACACAGACAATTCCTCCTCGCCCTGTCAGTTTCCTGCCTGAGTTTGCAACAGCTCATGGGGGACCGGAGCATGCTTTGTACACTGAGGTGTGAAGCAGCAGCAGGTGATAGTGCCGAGGTGAGTGAAGCAGGCGAACAGTGTGTGTTGTTTTAAATGTTCGATTGAGCAAACTAATTTTTCAATTTTTACATGGTGTGGCGATTTTTACTTCTCATTCGCCACACTTCTGGCTACACTGAAAAATATGTTGCCCACTTCTGGACAATGGAGACCTAGTATACGGTACCGCACCCCAAACTCACCTTAGAAAGCTAGACAACATCAACAACTCAATATGGCGCTTTATCCTCCAATCTAACTTCAACACACATCACTGTGAATGCTCAAAAAAAACTACACTGGCCATCACTTAAGTCTAGGCACAAAGTTCAAATTTCCTGTCTTGCCTTCAAATACTTTCTGGACTAGCTACCTGCCAATCTGAACAAGCTCCTCACCTCTACCACATGCAACACTTATCATCTGCGATCTGACTCTAAATGATTGGTCAGGGTCCCAAGATCCAACAAAGTATCCGACTGCTCCTTCTCTTACCGTGCACCCCACAACTGGAACAATCTATCCGAGACTCTCAAAGCCGCCTCCAGTCTAAGTTCTTTCAAAACTAAAGCGGTCTCACATTTTAATCTGGTCTGTAACTGTTACATACGCCTATAACATATATTATCTTTAACTATTCATGCACAGTCTATATATAATGTATAACCCTGTTCACTTAATGTAACCATGTATTTCTAACCATGTCATCATAACTCACTGTCAAATACTCACATATGCCCAGGACATACTTGTAAACAAAAGGTAACTCTCAGTGTATTACTTCCTGGTAAAACATGGTAAAACATTTGATAAATAAATACATGTGTACAGTATGTGTTTTTAGAGCTCTACTGAAGTTCTTATAAAATTATTGTAATTGTTGCCTATTTAACACTACTAAGACCTGCAATAATTCTAAATGAACAATAAGTATAAGAAGCTTCCCCAATGCACTTTCTAAATAACACAGCCATATACTGTATGCATCACATTAAAATGTTGCAAGAAGCTGAAACTGGGACACAACGTCCTCCCACTTCAGGGGCCAGTGCCTCAGCCAATGAAGCACTCTTTCAATTACATCTCGGGTACACATCTTTATGCGAATCAGGGATAAATAAGGGTTGGACATCAAGTATGATATAAACAGAAGCAAAGCTCAATAACCCTTGTCTCAGCCTTAATATGTTATTAGTACATTCAATAATTCAGCTTCTTGCAGCAAATAAAAACAATCGCTTAAAATGAACAGATACTATTGAACATTTACAAGCTTCTCAGAGGTGTTTTGGATGCCGTAGGCAGAGAAATAGGAAACAGATCAATGTAAAGCTCTAATAATTATAAAGGCTGTAAAACCACAAAACGAATACACGAATTGGACTACTTTTATTACACTATTACAGTGGAAATGTTTCTATAGTCAACAATCATCTTGAGGGTAAGCAATGACTCCAATCCTTCATTTGAAAATATTATCTTCCACCTCACGTTTACAGCTCTGGCTGTATATCCCCCACCCCAGATACAAACTGAAAAAAGAGACCTGATTCTTTCTGAATGTCCAGTGAATTTCATGTAGGTTGTGATACATTTTAAAGGACCAACATTAGTTATTCATATATACAATTATAGTGTCCTGTGCTAATAAATGCAAATTGTCTGTCAATATCTAATATTGTACTCAATAATAGGTATAACTCTGGAAAATAATCCTGCTACAGTACATAAAAAAAAGACACACACCATGAAATAATATTATTACAAGGTATGTAGCACATCAAATTCATACAATACACATGGAAACAGTTAGATGACAAAAGAGCAAGGCACTAAAGTTAACTTTGAGAGAAATGCCTAGCTTTGATGCATACAAGCCAACTAATGTGATGGAAAACCCATGTAAATGGGAATAGTAATATTAAAATAACTGCAAATTGGTCAGACAGCGCCACATAAACCGTAGATTTTTTTTTTGCGATATGATCTGGTGCACAGGTAACAAGAAGGGACACATATACTCCCTAAATCACAAATATTCAATATCTGAAATTAGTTCCCAGCACTGAAAAAAAAAGAAAAATATGCTTTGGCAAAAAATAGCTCATTAATGAAAAAATTAATATGAAAATACAAACAGATATAGGGGATGGGCTAATGAAACAGGTATATTAATAGCTCCATAAAAATATAATCAAAAAGGAATACTCATCCATCCACCAACGAAGGACAGATGACTAGATACAGAGATCTATGCAGAGAGAAAAAACACGAGTGCCTTAAAATGTATAACTATACAAGTGTGCTGTACTCCACACGACAAGAAGGTTACTACAGCACTGAGGATTAAGTCCCAAAATGTACATATAGATAAGGGGACAACTTTCCCACAATTTCAAAAGCAGAGTGTGGTACTTTCCTTATAGATGTAAAAGAAAAAAAAAAGGTGTCTAGTTCAGTAAAAATTCCGAGATAAATGTCTATTTGGCTCATTGAAGAAAAAGTCCTCTGATGACTGAGGGACTTTCTGAATCTTGACTCAACTGGATACCTTTTTTGTATTAAAGAGATATTTTTGCCAAAGCATATTTTCCTTGTTTTCCGTGCTAGGAAATAATTGTATATCTTGGATATTAGTAATATTAGAATATACACCACATAGGGGGTTATTCATTAAAGTGTGTTAGTCCCATTCGATCAAAAACTCTGATAGTGTTCATATCTAATCTAACCAAAATCTCACATTCAAACACAAGTGTCTCACACCTCCAGATGGAGGGAAAGATGCAAGGAGTCCCCAAATTGGATGCACTCCGTCACCTACACCAAAATAATGAAGTATATATGAAGCTATCATTCACTAGACGGATTTGTGGTTATTTCCTTGAGTTGCTGCTCACCATAGGTTTCATCATTATTAACCCCATATGTGTTACCAATTTGTGTATTAATGAAATAGTTTTTAGGTTTTGATTTATCTCTGTCACTGTGTCGCTTTCGGGTATCTCTTCCAATGGAGTATTCATACTATTAGCTCCCACCACCAAGACGCTCAAATTCCTATACAGTATGTATACTTAATTATTTTGGTGCTGGTGACTGAGTGCGTCCAATTTGGGGACTTCATGTCTTTCTCCCTCCATCTGGAGGTGTGATACACTTGTGTTTGGATATACCCCTTTCCCTGGCGCACCCACCTCACCTCATGAATTAGTTGTGCGGGTACCTATTTGGTGCTTGGTTTTGTTTAATCTCACATTGCTTAAATCCCTTTGGTGGTGCCAGCTCTCCGGTACAGAAAAGGCTAACAATGCAAACATATATCCCTAATACCCCATTTGATAAGGAAATAACTTTGAGTGAAAGCATGCACCTAGGGCCACAGACAGATTTCCCAGAGCCCAGGACTAGAGTTACGTACGAGCCCCACCCAAGCTCCCCCCCCCCCCGAATTTCACACCTCACGAGCCACCTCTATTTCCTACCCTCTTCCCATGTATTTCTCTCCCCTCCGTCTCACTCCCTCTTCCTCACTCACCCCCCCTCCCGCCCCACATGTATATCTCTCCTCTGCTTCTCACTCTTAGGCCGTGCACAGGGTGCCAGCGTCGCGACATGCGCGTGCACGTCAGGGACTCTCCCATGGTAGTCTATGGAAGGTAGTGTGGTAGTTGCGGCACCTGGCGGCGCTGTAGCGCGTTGACGCGGCTGCATCTGGCGGATGCAAGTGATTTTGAGATTAGAGGCTGCAGTCGCGTGACGTCAGCGTCACATGAGCTGGTTCAGCCAATGAGGGCGAACCAGCTCTGTGACGCGTTCGCCAGGCCCCCCAACGCCTCCCTAATCTCCTGAAGCTCAGCAGTAGGGATGTTCACACATCGCACAAGGGCGCGAGCACTCTCCATCGTGACGCCGGCACCTTGAGCACGGCCTTACTCCCTCTTTTCCTTACTCCCTCCTCTCCTCTCACGCCCCCACCTTCTGTCAATTACCTTACTCTCACTAAATACCCCCCAATACACAGTAAAAGCCCCCACTCCCCCAATACACAGTAAAAAAAACACTCCCCTGATACACAGTAAAAAAAACAACCCAGTCCCCTAATACACAGTAAAAAAAACACTCCACCAATACAGTTAAAAAAAACCTCCCCCAATAGACAATAAAAAAAACATTCTCCCAATACACTGTAAATAAAACCCACTCCCCCAATATACAGTTAAAAAAAACACTCCCCAATACACAGTAAAAAAAGAACCCACTACCCCAATATACAGTAAAAAAAACCACTCCCCCAATACACAGTAAAAAAAAACCTACTCCCCCAATACATAGTAAAAAAAAAACACTCCCCCAATACCCAGTAAAAAAATAAAAACCTTCCCCCAATACACAGTAAAAACAAAAACAAAACACACTCTCCCATTACCCAGTAAATGAAACCCACTCCCCCAATACACAGTAAAAAGCCCCCCACTCCACCAATACACAGTAAAAAGCTCCCCACTCCCCCAATACACAGTAAAAAAAAACTCCCCAATACACAGTAAAAAGCCCCCCATTCCACCAATACACAGTAAAAAGCTCTCCACTCCACCAATACACAGTAAAAAAAACTCCCCAATACACAGTAAAAAGCCCCCCACTCCACCAATGCACAGTAAAAAGCTCCCCACTCCAATACACAGTAAAAAAAAACTCCCCAATACACAGTAAAAAGATAACACTGCTCCAATACACAGTAAAAAAGCCCCCACTCCCCCAATACACAGTAAAAAGCCCCCCACTCCCCCAATATACAGTAAAAAGCTCCCCACTCCCCCAATACACAGTAAAAAGCTCCCCACTCCCCCAATACATAATAAATAAAAAACAATACATATTATAAAAATAGAATTACCTTGCTGATGGTCAGGCCGAGCCCGATGACTGCCACGAAAGGAAGGGGGGGGGGGTTGACTGCCGGGGTGGTGTGACTGCCGGGGTGGTGTGACTGCTGGGGGGGGGGGTAGAGGTGACTGCTGGGGGGGGTGGAGAGGTGACTGTCAGGGGGGGGGGGTGCAACTGCTGGGGGGGGGTGACTGCCGAGGGGGGTGGTGACTGCCGAGGGGGGTGCGACTGCTGGAGAGGGGGGAGGGCTGGCGGGAAGGGGGTGACTGCAGGGGGGCGGAGTGACTGCCGTGGGGGAGGGGGGAGTAACTGCCAGTGTGGAGGGGGGGCAATGACAAAGCAGTTGCCGGCGGGCCCCGGCTCTCCCCACCTTCAGGCCTCTTCCTCTATCTTTGTCCCATGCCGGTCTCTCTGACTTCAGCTCGCGCCTCCCCGCCCACACTTGGCGCCACACGGCGGAAGCTGGGCCGAGCTCACTTCCGGCTCACCGACGTCAGAGGAGCCCATCGTGCTAATGATGTCAGAGGGCCGGGCGTGGGACAGAGATAGAAGAAGAGGCCTGCAGGTGTGGAGAGGCGGGGCCCGTCGACAACTGCTTTGTCCGACCACCGGGCCCGGGACACCAGTACCAGTGTCCCCCCCTCTCGGCGGCCCTGCATGCACCCCATAACGACTAAAACATTAACAATGTCCAAGTAAAACAGATTTAGCCTAAAAATCATAATCTTCTCTGAATACTGATAGTCCAGCTAGTCTAAGGGGTCTTATATACTGTATACATCTAGTGCTTTCAGAAGCAATAGCCAGAAAATGCCCTGTTCACCTAAGAATAAAAGTATTCAATACTTTATTCTCATATGTCCTATGAATAATACGTACAGAAATCATGATTTCAATGGGAGAAAAGGCAGCCATTTCTGAAACTCTAGAAATATACATGGAGAGTACGGGTTTTTAAATAAAAATCAAATAGAAAAATCTACGTAGAAGGCATATAAATGTATGTTAAAATGCATAAGGTGCAATAAATATGTTTGATTTTAAACAGAGTACCAGGAAGTGCACCTTTAAACACTATTTTATTGTAATGGTTCCCTTGAGGGAGCGACATGTTGGAATAAGAATATCTCACATCTCTTAAGAGCACAGTATGTAGCATTTTTGCATCTTGCATTCTGTTCGTTACATCTTATACATGTTTATTCATTAGGTCCACACTGTTTTGGTTTGGTACCAATAGGGAAAATGCTGAATTCAAAAAGATGAAAGCATATTCCTAGAGTAGACACTGAAGGAAAAATGCAGTCAGCTGAAACATAAAAATACACCTGTCAATATATTCAACAAAACCAGCAGTCAAGCAGAAATAAACAATAAATAATAACTTTTCGGTAAGTTAGGGGCACAAAAGATTGTTTCAACTGAATCCTTAATCAAATTGAATGAAAGCTATTTCACCCCCCACAAATATCTTTGTTAGATGAACATAAATCATGTATACAATTATAGTCATGTGTTACAATGTAAGTATATGATGCATACAATGACCAATGAATCTCACTAAGGGGGGTTTGGCACCGCACATTTTCAATGGCTTCTTCTTCTCTAAATAAGCACATACTTGATTTTTGTTCTGTTTGCCCATGGAAGTTATCTTGAGCTTTATGCCTTTTTCCATTCCTTCTCAGGGAGATATCATCAATTCTCTTTATTTTTTTCAGAGCGTTATACAGAATTGTTAAACATCTTGGTATAGATATCTCTAATCAAACAAATAAGTATCTACCAAACATTTCTATATCATAACTAGTAGTGTTGGGGGAACAATTTCTCTTTATTGGGATTTGTCGTAAGATTATCTGAAAATTTTGCAAGGATAAGCCTAGTTGGTAAATGTATTACTGTAGTACTGTACTGTAGTTTAGAATGTCATGTGGGCGACTGTGTTGATTGTAGGCCCTTGGATCCTGTGTTGTCCTTCAGGCTTATATTTGACCCCTCCAAAATTCAGTTCCACCTCATCAAAAAGTAATCTGTCGTCCTAAATCTGTCTAAGATAGTTTCTATTCTGTCTATGGTCATTAATTTTTATAACAGAGTGTGGAGAGTTTCCATAGATAGCTGGTTGGAAGCCAGCCAGTCTAGCATGATTACTTTCCTTGCTGCTAATAAGATTATTTCCGTGGGTCTTAGGCTAGGTCCACAGTACATGCTGCAGCGTGTGCTGTAAGAACAAAAGTCGCCCCTCAATGGGGCCGGGCCCACTAATAGCTGCCTTGGCGTGCAATTTGCCGCCACGTTGCTCGAATAGATTTTCTGAAGACAAGAAAATTGTCTTCAGAACTGGCGACAGAGCGCTGGCCACGCCACCCAGCGGTTCAGCCAATGAGGGTGAACCAGTTGGGTGATGTCATGGCCATGCCCCTGCCATGCCCCACGTCACAATCTCCTGCAGCTCAGTCACAGACCGTAAGATCGTGGTTCACACAGCTGCACGCACCGCCAGCCTGCCAGGCGCGCGTGCAGCAGCCGACACTGGGACTATAGCCTTAGAACAGTCTTGCTAATTCGTCTGCTGTTAGCCCACGTCTCTGTTTGCAAAGATTAGTGGGATTGGGTGTTTGACCCACGAAGCCTTTAACCTAATGTTTATAAATTGTATTACTAGGTCCCAGTATTTAGATATATACACGTGTAGCCAGGTACCCTCCGGTCTCCCCGCGCTCCCGTTTCCCCCCCTCCTACCCTCACTGTTATGCAGGGCAAATAGAACTGCCGGTAGTTCTCACCTCCAGGGCGCCACCATGTTAGGCGTGCGTGCGCACGAGCGCAGAGTCGCGCATGTGCAGGAGCTGCGAGGGTCGGGCAGAGCCCTGAAAGGTTGCGCATGAATGGGGCAAGGTCACGGCGGCCATTAGAGTCGCGCAGGCGCAGTGTCCTATGGCGCACGTGGTTCCAATATTAATTGTGCAGCCCAGAGACTACAACTCCCATGAAGCCCAGGGAGAAAGCTGCCTAGTGACACACGAGAGCCAATGAGATGGCTGGACTGCTTCACAAGGAAGGAAAGACTACTGCCTGCTGGAAGAGGAATTCAGGACTCAGGACCAGGAACCTGAAGGAGCAGGTTAGGTCCACGGAGCAGTGCTCCAGGGGCTAGGCCAGCGGTATACCCCCAGGGCCCAGTTAGTCCCCTGAGGCACTGTAGATAAGTAACTGTTTGGTGTAGGGAACTGCCTTAAGACAGGGACTCCTTCACTTAACTCATAGAGAAAGAGCGGCTGCAGGACAGTGCCTGACTGTCAGTACAGCGTGTAGCTGAAAGACTATCTGACTCCATAGAGGAGACTATTGGACAAGGGATCATCCGGCTGGGGATCCCTCCCCTGGGGAGTCAGCGTGTGTATCCAATTTGGCGGAGAGCTGCGCAGCGCATCGTGGGATCACATTGCGGAGTGGCGATCATTCAAGGATTATCCTGATTAGGACAATAACCAGGGAGGTAGTATACTAAGTGAACCAACGGGGCCCCAACACAGGGAAGTGCTATCCCTCACATTCATATTAACTCTATAGCTGGTGGATACTCAGAGGTTAAGTGCCCTGGCACATTGGTACACAAAGGACAGAGGGTGATGCAATGATGGACATGTGGGCTGGTGGGATGGTATGCATTCAGGGTGATGCAATGGTATGTGATATTATGCTAATGATATGCCAAGGATAGTATGCTGATTAGTAAATACTGTTTCATTCCATTGTGTGTGTATTTACTGTATGGTTGGTCTGGTGAGGGCACACTCCTACCACGCTGGGATCCCTCATCAGTGGAGGCGCTGCACCGAGTGTAAGTACACCCCAGGCTCCCAGTGGCGGAGGCTCCGGCCTCTTGTTAGACTCACAGGTGACAGCAGTATCAGTAGTTATAGTACCCTTGGGGTACACCCGCTACACGCGCATATCCAAAGACTATGTTTAAGATCTGCTTTTATTTTCTTACATTTAGTGGTGTCTTCCATCCTGGTCTGTATCTGTCTTGTAAAAGCTATATAAGCCCTGTGTGTTATTTTGAACTGCATTTCCGGGTCTCGGAGGTTATAAGCCTGTGTATTCTCTGGTTGCCTCTTATCAGTTGTTCCATATTTTGTATTTCTGGAAAGTCTGATCTCCAAGCTGAGTGTATTTGCGTGCGTTCCCTCCATGTGTTGGTCTCTAATGAGATTGTATCATTCTGATAGGGTATATTTTTTTTCTCTCGTTGGGTTGAAATAATGAACTATTTTTGTTGTTTTGGAGTACATATGTCCTAGGATTTAGCAGTTTTTTTACAGTAACTAATTACCTGCATGTCTGATGAATAAGTGATTTGGGGGGATATCCCATTTCTTCGCTAAATTTAGAATTGCATAAACTCTTGTTTATCCCTGTTTATTAGACTATCTAAGCATGTGATTCCTTTCTCTCTTGACAGCTGGAAAGAAGATTGTGTGGAGCCTGGGATACATTTTCAGTTCCCTTGGATTGGTAAGAATCTCGAGATTGTGTATGAACATTTATATTTTTTTACGTACTGTTTTCAAGGTTGCTATAGTCTCTCTTAGCACAATGTTGTGCTTTAAGATTAGTGGACTATCATCCCATCCCAAACATAATATCTCTCTCAATTGTATTTGGATGGAAAATAGGCTTTCCCGTTCCAGGGAGAAATAATAGCTTGTGTGTCTAACATCTATCCCCCTACGTGTCTCATTAGACATGCTATATTATAGTTTCTAATATCTGGTATATTAATACCACCCATTTCCCTTGGCAATTGTAAACATTTTTACACACTATTCTGATTCCCTTGGAGCACCACATGTATCCTTTCATTGCTTTACACATTTCGGTAATATCGGCATGTTTCTGTAAAAGTGGGAGGATTGGCAAAGGATATAAGAGCCTTGCAAAGGAGATCTGGATCACTTTTATCCTTCTGAAGAGTGACAGAGGGAGAGTTGTCCAACTTTTTTAGTTCATCTATTTTTGTTATTATTACTGTAGCATGAAATTTTTGTTGTATAACAGAGAGATTAGCTTCCAGTAGTATCCCTAAATATCTAATATTTTTGTGTGATCTTTATGGGCAGGTTTCCTTTTCCTTGGTGTTGATCTGGTTAGTTGATATACATCCTCTCAGTTTTGGAGTTATTTGAAATCCTGCAAATGAGCAAATATGTTCTATTTGCTTTAAAATACTTATAATAGATTCATTTGGGTTGGTTAGAAACATTAGGATATTATCTGCAAACATAGATAGTTTTATTTGAGATGATCCATCTTAATCACCCTGAATACTTTCATAAGTCTCATATAGATGGCTAAGAATTCTGTGGCTAGGATGAACAATAGGGCTGACAGGGGGCATCCCAGCATAGTTCCTCTAAAAAGTTTAAATAGTTCTGAAAGACATCATGCTGCTATTATTTTTGGCTGTTGGTTTTGTGTACATTGCTTTGCATGTTATTGAAGTTTCCATGTAGACCAAATGTATCTATAGTGTAGAATACATGGTCCCATATAATGTTATTGAATGCTTTTCAGCATCAATGGCTACTACTGTATGGCTGTGTTTCTGACATTGTGTGTCATAACCCAGAGGTGAGCAAACTTTTTATGCCGAGCCCCCCTTTTTATCCATGAAATTTCTCGGGCCCCCCCTGCCTGAAATCACATGAAAAAAAAAACCTTTATTAAATGGTATACAATGTAAATACAAATACAGCTCAACCCCGTTATAACGCGATCTGTTACAACGTGAATCCGCTTATAACGCGATGCAAGCGTGGCTCCCAATTTTCGTATTTATGAATACTTTACAACACGATTATTGGTATCTTAAATACTTTATTGTACAATGCATACAATTGTACATTATTTCTAACGCGATCCGCTTATAACGTGATGTGATTCTTTGGACCCCAAGCATAGCGTTATAAGGGTGTTGAGCTGTATGTCTAAATATGTAAATATATTTCAACAGCTCGCGTTCGCAAAATTAGGCTGCGTCCACGCTGCCGCTGAGAGCGGTGACATCACCAACTCCAAGCATGAGCACAGGGTGTCCTGCATAATTTTGCAAGCACGAGCGGGGAAGTGTTCTCACTTTTTGTTGTTGTTATTTTTGTACATTCATAGTATGATTGATATAGTGGCAGCCTACCCTTTCCCTTGCAGAGGATCGCAGCGAAGCAGGTTGCCAGTGGAGGAGAGCAGGAATCCACCGCTATTGCAGGGCAGACACCAGAAGGAGGGGCGTTTGAAATCACAGCGCTCGGGCGTGCTCCTCCCCCATACCTCCGAAGCCCCCACGCATGCGCACACACACCATCACGTGGCCGCCCCCTGCACTATCCTGTTTGGCCGTCCACGCACATCTTCGGCTGCCCGCCCGCGCACATCCTCTTGGCTGCCCGTGCACAGCTTTTTCGCCCTCCCGCGCACAGCGTCTGCAGGTTGCGCACCTAGGTTTCGCCGCACGCGCCCACCCTAAATAATCTTGCCCCCCCCCCAGTTTGTGCACAGCTGCATTCAATCACAATACTCACACACACAACCAACACTCAATCCCAACCAACACACAATCACAACACTCAAACACAAGACACACAGACAACCAACAGACAACACACACACACAGACAACACACACAACACATACTCAATTACAACCAACACAGAGAACACCCACACACACACACAGCACACACTCAATCACAGCCAACACAGACACAACACAGCCAATCACAACACACAGTCAATCACAACAAACACAACACACACACTCAATCACAACAAACACACACACACACACACACACACACACTCAATCACAACCAACACAACACACACAATCACAACACACACACACTACACACACACACACACACAATTACAGACAAGACACACTCAATCACAACCAACACAGACAACACCCACACACACATACTCAATCACAACACACACAGACAACACACTCATATCACAACCAACACAGACACAACAAACACAATCACAACACATACTCAATCACAACCAACAGAGACACAACACACACACAAATTTAATCACAACACCCGCACACACAGCACACACAATCACAACCAACACAATCACCACACGCACAATCACAACACCCACACACACAGTACACACTCAATCACAACCAACACAACACACACAGACACACATACTCAATCACAACACAGACAAGACACACACAATCACAACCAACACAGACAACACACACACACAGCACACATACTCAATCACAACACACACAGACACAACACACACTTATATCACAACACACTCAATCACAACCAACACAGACACAACACACACACACTTTCACCTGGGGGGGTGAGGGGGGGGTGAGGGGGGGGTGAGGAGGGAGTACTACACCTGCTCAGGTCCCCCATGTGCTGCTGAAAACAGACAGGAGAAGGAGGGCTTGTCTGTGTGCAGGGAAGGTCCTGCCCCCGCAGCAAGGCCCCGACCCCACAGCAAGGCCCCGTCCCCACAGCAGGCAGACAGCACAGAGAAGCAGCCTCAGCACGGAGCCTGTGAGCTGCCTGGCCACCCGTGCACAGCTCTGCCCGCCCCCCGGTTTCCCCGCATGCAGCCATCGCCCCCCTAAATAATCTTGCGCCCCCCAGTTTGCGCACCGCTGTCATAACCCATTCAATGGCTGCTATCACTTTTCTAAAAAAAAAAATGTAATGCCCATCTCCCCTTAATAAATTCCCAACTGATCTAGGTGTATCAAAGAAGGCAACTACAGCTAACCTGTCTGTCATAATTTCGGTGACTAAATTGGTGTCCTGATTTATTAGTGAGATTGTCCTGTGCGACTTAGGTTTAAGGGGGGTCTTTTCCTTGTTTGTGTATTATTCTAATGTGTGACATTTCGCTTGTGTGCATAAACGTTGCTTTCCCTAATGCTTTGTGGTATACCTACTTTAGGGGTTCTATCAGGACGTCTTTAAATATTTTGTAGCATTCTCCTGATATACCATCAGGGTTCAAGGCTTTACAGTTTGAGGTTTTGTATCGTATCATTAATTTAATTCTGTGTGATTGGAGAGTTAAGGAGGTACATGTCCTGATGATTAATTTGAGGTATTTGTGTTTGAAACTTTTTTCTTTTGCCACTGTATTGATGTCCCCTGTTTTGTACAGTTCTCCATAATATCTCTTGAAAACATTTTTTTTTGGGGTGGAGGGGGGATCAAAGTTTCTGATCTTTATAAAGGGTGGGGCCTCCTAAACTTTACTTTAGATGATAAAACAAAGGTTTAATTTACTTTTTCACATACCCTGACTCTTAATTGCTCATTGTTTGTCTAATTCATACATAATTTTAAAAATACATGGAATTGGTTAATATAAACATTATTGGATATTTAAAAAAAGACTGTTTTTGATTCAAGAAGGTTATCATAGAAAAACTATGGAATTTCCGTAATTATCATTGCAGTTCACAAAAGTTTTTTCACCACTGTAAGCAGATGGTGGGGAAGCGGAACACACAAAAAAAAAAAAATGAATATGACATCATTAATCTTAGACATTGCTAAAACATTAGTTATGCTGATCCGCTGACCAGCACACCATACTGTGTCTCATCTCACTTACCACTCACTTACCTGGGAGCCACGCAACACTGTAGAGCATATCTAGCATGGCAGCCTCATACCTACACAATGTGATATGGTGACATACAAGTAGACAGCAACACACACACACACACACAGTGACACGGACAATGTCCCATACCCACAAGCTATGTGGCACAGTGGCATAAACAACCAGCATATATTATAGGAGGGGATCAATCCTAAACATTAACGTGTATACAGCCCTGAGGTATCTTTCCCTTGTCCCCCTTCCATGATGTAGAGGGTACTCTATATTCGGGGTCCACGCTCAAACCGCATTATAAGCGGATCCGCGTTATAGCGGATCGCGCTATAACAGGGTTGAGCGATATTATATATACACAAATAGATTTTACCAGATGGAGGTCCGGGAAAAAACGAGACAGCACACAGCCAGGGAAATCCAGAAATGTTGTATTCAATAGAAATACATGGCACTGCATCCAACGTTTCGGTCATCAAAGTGTGACCTTCCTCAAGGAAGTGCACTTTGATGACCGAAACGTTGGATGCAGTGCCATGTATTTCTATTGAATACAACATTTCTGGATTTCCCTGGCTGTGTGCTGTCTCATTTTTTCCCGGACCTCCATCTGGTAAAATCTATTTGTGTATGTGCATATATGAGACAAGCATCAGTGGATTATCAGTTTACAGTGTGCCAACTGCCCTTTGTTCTTGTATATATATATATATATATATATATATATATATATATATATATATATATATATATATATATAGGCAGTGACAGGATGAAATCAACAGAGTTCAGATATTGAATAAAACAAGTCTCTTTTTGGTTTACTATTTAGCAAGTCCTGTGTTAAGGTTCTCTTTAGAAAACAGGGGGGGGGGGGGCAGGCATTAAGTCAATATGTGATATTATATACATTAGTCAAAAGTAGTGAAAGTCTCCAAACCCTTTTTCAAGTCACTGCTTTTAGGTACTTGCGATCCCTGTAGTCTGGTGATAGATCTGCATATATTGAAGTCTTTTTTCCTGGAGGATCTCTTTCATTCTGGGTCACGATGGCTGTATCACTCCTCCGCTCCTCAGTCCGGGGCCACCTTTGCCACAAATTTCTCTATCTACTCCTGTGTCCGTGAATATTTTCAGCATTGCAGGATATGTCAGGGCAAATTTTCTTTATTTTTTTTAAAAAGTGTAGTGCAAACCCTTTCAAATTTCCTCCTTATCTAGAGACTATGGCGGAATAGTCCTGAAAGATTATGATCCTTTTTGTTTCATATTTGAGTTGGTCTTTTTCCTTGAATGCTTTCTGAACCTTAAGGTTATAATTGAAGTTCAGGAACTTTGCAATTATAGGTCTTGCTTTATTGTCCTCATCTTGTCTCCTTTGGCCCATCCTTTGTGTTCTTTAAATCTGTTTTGCATACTCCTTTGTGGGTAGTCCTCGCTGTTATGATAGCCATTTTTCACAAAAGTCACTTCATTTTGCGTCAGGGATTCTGGTACCCCAATGATTCTAATATTATTGCGTCTGGATCTGTTTGAGGTCATCAAGTTTTTCTTCTAAAATTTGCTTTCTCTTTTGCAGCTCCTCCACGGATTGCCGAGTCTGAGACCGGTCGTCTTCCACTGTACTCATTCTGGCCTCTGCCTCCTCAACCATGGAAGTGTGTGCGGGAAGTTCGTTTTTCAAATCTATTGATTTTTTTTCTTTTGTCCGTGTTTGTTCCAATTGTGGAAGGAGTTCTCTTGCCATAGCTTTGGTTATAATATCATAGTTATTGGGTAACCCCATTTGTAAAATGTTTTCCTGCAAGTCTCAGAAAGTGGTGTGTCAGGACTTGGGGGTGGACAGACATTGGTGTTGGTGGTTGTTGACACTAGTACAGGTCATCATCCAAGTACAACCAGGCTCTGAATCTCAGTCCCTGATATGGAGCTTATATGTCCATTATGCTGTTATACGTTGGCTGGCAAGTCTCAGGTGGTGATGTTGGAGGGTGGGCAATCGACACGTGTGTTGGTGGTTGTGGGTATGTATTATATCTTTACTTATACAGCTAAACCCCGTTATAACGCACCTCGTTATACCGCGATTCGGTTATAACGCGATTTTCCCGTGGCTCCCGTTTTTAAAAAAAAAATTTTTTTAAATTTTATTTTTTTTTTCCATTTTTTTTTTCATTTTTTTTTTTTTGCACACTGCACACACTGCACACACTCACTGCACACACACTGCTCATTGCTCACACTGCCACACTGCACACACACTGCACACACACTGCACACTGCACACACACACTGCTCATTGCTCACACTGACACACTGCACACACACTGCACACTGCACACACACTGCTCATTGCTCACACTGCACACACTGCACACACTGACACACTGCACACACACTGCACACACACTGCACACACTGACACTGCACACACACTGCACACACACTGCTCATTGCTCACACTGCACACTGCACACTGCACACACACTGCTCATTGGACACACTGCACACACACTGCACACTGCACACACACTACTCATTGCTCACACTGCACACACACTGCACACTGCACACACACTGCTCATTGCTCACACTGCACACACACTGCTCATTGGACACACTGCACACACACTGCACACTGCACACACACTGCTCATTGCTCTCACTGCACACACTGACACACTGCACACACACTGCTCATTGCTCACACTGCACACACTGCACACACTGCACACACACTGTACACTGCACACACACTCCTCATTGCTCACACTGCACACACTGACACACTGCACACACACTGCACACTGCACACAATTATTATATAGAAATAAACAGACAACTGCACTTTAACAGATGTATTTTGCCTGTACAACGTCTTGTGACTTTTGTTTCACAAAGTTAAGGGGGTGGGAAGTCATTGTGCTGTGGGGGTTAGGGGGTGGCGGGGCCCTGCGCTGCGGCTACGGCGGGCCCTGTACTGCGGCGGGGGGGGGGGGGGGGGTTAGCGGTCTGTGTGTGTGAGTGCGAGTGCCTGTCTGTGTGTGTGTGTGTGAGTGCGTGAGTGCCTGCATGTGTGTGCGCGCGTGTGTGTGTATGAGTGCGTGAGTGCCTGTGTGTGTGTGTGTGTGTGTATGTGTGTATGTATGAGTGCTCCAGCCCGAGTCCGTGGAGGGAGGGGGGGGGAGAGTAGCGGGTCCCTCCTGCAGCCAGTGGAGGGAGTGGGGGGAGAGTAGCAGCTCCCTCCTGCAGTCCGGGGAGGGGGGGGAGAGTAGCAGCTCCCTCCTGCAGTCCGGGGAGGGGGGGGAGAGTAGCAGCTCCCTCCTGCAGTCCGGGGAGGGGGGGGGAGAGTAGCGGGTCCCTCCTGCAGCCCGTGTAGGGAGGGGGGGGGGAGAGAGTAGCAGCTCCCTCCTGCAGTCCGTGGAGGGAGGGGGGGGAGAGTAGCGGGTCCCTCCGCTCAAGCCACGCCCCCCCCCCTGTCAAACCTCCCACCTCCCGCTCCGGCTCTTACACTTACTTACACACACACTCAGACACTTACACACACTCACAGACACTTACACACACGCGAGGGCCCTGTGCTGCGGCGGGGGGGGGGGGGGGGGAGGTTAGCAGTCTTCCGGAGACTGCTTACCTGTCTCCAAAGCTCTCTCAAGTGACTCTACACAGACGGGGGGTGGGGTCGGAGCAAAGGATAGGCCGTGACCAGCACCACCACCAGCTCCCCCCCCTCCTCCCGCGCAGGCAGCGGGAGCGCCAGGGACAGCGGTGGGGAGAAGAAACCCCCCGCTACCACCTCCATGCAGGCAGCGGGATCTGAGGTAAGCGGCGACCTGAGGGACATCCCCGCTCCCATCTCCTGCCCCGTGGCCTGTCCCGCGGTGACAGGGGGAAGCGGGGACAGGAGGGACATCCCCGCTCCCATCTCCTGCCCCGCGGGCTGTCCCGCGGTGACAGGGGGAAGCGGGGAGCGGAGGGACATGCCCGCTCCCATCTCCTGTCCCGCGGGATGAATATGCGCTAAAGCGCGGCGGCCATTTTTTTTCCCGCGACCCCGTTAGTAACGCGGTGGTCTCGGGGTGGACCCCGAGACCCGCGTTATAACGGGGTTTAGCTGTATAGTGCAATCCAGGTACATAGTATGTGACATACTAATATAAGATATAATGGGAATACGTGCTTCACACATGACAGTAGCAATAGGAAAGGGAGTCCCTGCCCCAAAGAGCTTACAATTTTTGTGGTAATTAGGGAGAACTTAGAGAGACAGTAGAAGGGTGTTATGGTAAGTGCGTCTGAAATGGGTCAAGATCAGTGCATCTGAGATGTATTGTTTCAGCCAGCTGAGCTACTCATATGCTTCGTGTAAGAGATGTGTGCAGAGGTAAATTTAATGGCAGATTAGGGTGACATTAAATCCTGGCTTTATTGAGTCTGTTCCATTAACAAGGCAAAACATACAAAAATATACAAAAACAACAAACGCCTATCCCTTTGTAATGGCTAACTTACTTCCCCCAGTCCCTCTCGACAAGACTGGGAGGATAAGCCCCTTTCCAGCCTACCACCCCCTAAGTCTCAGCACTACCTTAAAGCAGATGGCCCTTCAGGTCTGTGATGTCCAGGTGTCTTAGTGTGCTTGAGGGTCCAGCCTTTGGCAGGTTCCTGGGTCCTCTGCGTCTAGGAAGAGAGGTCTGGTCCCCTTGAATATTGCTGTCAACACATAGTCCCTCCTGTGTATTCAAGACCCCCCATCTCATGTCAGCACCCTCGTGTGCTGAGAAAAATCTCTCTTTCGGTTTTACACATAAGGCTTTTTCTCAGAGACTTAATTAGCCAGGTGGAGTCTGGTTAATTGCCTGGCAGCAATTAACAAGCTCCATGCTGGATTTAGAGGCAGTTTTTCTTAAGCAGGGATAAGTCCCTGTTACACTTTGTTAAAAAGGTGTGTTTTTAGATAGGTCTTAAAAGGTGGAGAGTCCGATATTGAGGAGAAGGACATTCCAGAGGTGTGGGGCAGGGAGTAAGGTTTAGGTTGGCTTTAGATACAAAAAGCGTAAACAGAAGACATCCTTGAGTAGAACGCAAGAGTTAAGCAGGTGTATAGCAGGAAACTAGGGCTGAGACGTAAGGATGGGCAGAAGAGTGTATAGCCTTAAAAGTGAGGGTAGGTGGCAGCCAGTATCATCATTAGCCTCACACTCATGCTGCATGAAAACAAATATTCATATTTAGTGGTAGTAGGAATAAGAACGCTAATATTAATCCCTTAAAAGGTATCACAACGTTAATGTAATTTCAATCATTCTATACAGATTGTGGACAAACTATGGACGTCATAATTATAATTTGAGGGAGCGTTATTCTAGGCTGAGCCGAAGATAGAATTTTAATGGTTCCCCTAATATAATGATTATTAGTCCTCCGCACATGGCAAAGGGAATCCAATAACAGCTTCATATTTTTTTTTTTGTAATCGCAATTGCTATTACTTTCCTCAGCAAAACTTTTTTCTGGGTGTGTGAATGTTATTTTTTTTTTAGATCCTTTTATTCCCTTCAAAGTATACATATATTTAATTGTATGAGGTGAGTTTGTATTATTCCTACTAACTTGCTGCATAACCTTTTACAATTTTTAATTTCTGACACTGTATGATTTAAAGCTGCAGTACAGTCTTTTTTTTTTTTTTTTTTTTACATTTATTTTTTTACTGTACTTCAATAGTTTCATGTGTGCAATCTATAATTACCTAAAGAACAGTATAGCTGCAGGTCAATTCGTTTTCCATGTATTGATAGGTCGAAATTTGGTGACATATTAAAAGCTGGCATTTGTTTATAATCTGCTTGACTGGCAGTGGAAGCTCATGAATATTCATGAGCACTCCTGCACTGACATGTGCCAGAGGGAGGGCAGGGCTCACAGAGGGGTGTGCCAGAGCTTGTGACAGGACATGAAGGGGCAGTGCCTTAGCAAATGGCTGTTAAAATAGATTACAAGAAAATTGGTCTTTCAAAGTTGTTTTTTTAAAAACAGAAAATGCTAAAAGTATTTTTTCTTACTACAGAACTGATTTATTAAAAAAAAAAAAACATGCAGGATATTGACTGAACTGCAGCTTTAAATAAAAAGATTGTTCGTCAAACTATTCCATATAAAAGACAATGATTTAGAAAATAATTACAGATTACAGATTTAAGCAGCAGATATTATTGTAAAAGAAAGTAGTCCTAGGCTGCGTCCCCGCTAGCGCTGAGCGGGCGGCGCTTGCCGAGTTCACTTTGTGCAAAGTAAATTCTCAGGTTCACGCTTGTGCGCGGGCACGCACGCTCTCCCAAGCTTGGCGCTTGGGAAGTAAAAAAAAGTGTTCAAAGTGTGCTCAATAGGCCTCCCATGCAACACCCCTCCCCCTCCCCCCCCCCCCCCGCACGTGCTCGCAAAATTCGCAGGACACCCGCGCTCATGCTTGGAGAGTTCGTGACGTCAAGAATGAGCGTGGTCAGCGCCAGCGGGGCCGCAGCCTTAGAAAAAGCCAATAATTTATATAGGGCAGTTTAAATCACATGATATGCTAAATTATTAGAACCTTTGGTACTCAAGCTTTCTGATTGGTCTAAATTGTTTGACATTACTAGCCTAGGAATGCACAGAACCGTGAACAAATAACAACTAAAACATTAATGTAGACCAAATAAAACAGATTTTGGCTGAAATAGTCACAATCTCCTCAGACTACTGATAATCCAGCTAGTTTAATATTATGATAGCTTCTAGTCAACAAAGCAAAAGCATGCAAGTAAATGTGAGTAGGAATATCCAATAAGGAGAGCTGAAAGTTCAACATCTTATATTTGTGACGCTGGGTTAGATTCAAAAGACTTCATATAATAGCTCTTTTCTCACACACAGTCTCTCCCATGCTTAGTTAAAAAATGCCAGTTTCAGAAACGCTTGCTTCTAAAACGACGTATGATCATATGGAGCATTAGTAAATGTATTCGATTAGGAGAAGCAATTGCCGTGTGCGAGATTACAGAAAAATAACATTTTTCATTCTAGTACAGGCCATTATCAGATCCTGATTGTGACAATTGGGAGGCAATAGATCATGGTGATGCTCCCTGAGATAGCCAGAGAAGCATTCTGCAAGACACCACTACAACAATGCTTTTTTGCTATTTATGGTTTCATATTTTATGAATCGTCAAGGGCTTTGCAGATTATTTTAGCTCAACATTTTATGACGCAGATTGCATCTTAACAGATACTTTCATTCTGAATAAAATATACTGCATTCATTAAGATAGAATGAGTTTCTCTGTTTCATATCTATTGTCAAAGGGTTATAACCCTTTAGTTGCTAGAGGGCATACATTTGATTCTACGGCTGATTCTACAGGAGTATTTATTACCACTGAAAGACTGGTATAAAAGGAGTATGCAATTAGTGCTGCAGAATTAGACCAACACAAAATATGTGAAGGTGAGTGCACAGAAAATTAAGATACGCATTCTAATTCAATGGTTCCACATTAAGTACTTTATTAAAGAGAGCCAACCTGCTGCTACTCCTGAATAAGACCACTCGATTAAAATTGCACAAAATAAAGCACATTTTTCAAGTTACATTGCTAGAATTTTACAAGGCTCATTCCTCCTTACATATGGGCTACAATTTGTTGCATCAATTGAAAAATATACATATAAGCTTGTTGTGCAAAAAAAAAATAAGGTTTCTCATCTGTGACCTAGCATATTCAGCATAACACTTGCAGGTTTGGTTTGATTACTCTCCCCATTGTGTCCCGGTCCCTGCGCTTGCGCCCCCCCTCTCGAGTAACCCTGCAGTGTCATTCAACGGGCATTGCCATGACGACGCGTCACGTCACATGACCCTGTGGCGTCATTTGATGCCACGTTGCCATGGCGATGTGACCAGAAGCTGGCTGAATCCCGGTAAGTTGAGGTTGCAAAGACCTCGCACGGCTCCTTGGCATTTAATTTAAATGCATTGGGGAAGAACAAAGGGCCTCTGCAGCCGCCCGCGTCCCCCCAGAAAATCTGGCATGCCCCCCAGTTTGCGCACCCCTGGTTTACAGTGGTGTTTTAATCTCATCTTTTAAGAGACTAAAGATGGTGTTATGTTTTCCCAATTTTTTTCTTTGATTACTTTAAACAGGGCTTGACAAATGCACTTGCCCACTCGCCTGTGGCAAGTGCATTTTGGCGGCTGTCGAGTACCTGCGACGGTGTCTCCCTGCATTTTCCTGCTTCTTCCCAGTAACTTGTGACTGTCTCCCCTGTAGCTCATAGGAAAATGGCTGCGCGGCGTCAAATGCCATGACAACTTGACACGCGTGACGTCGTGATGTCACCTAGCATCCGGTTGTTATGGCAACATCATTTGACGCCACACAGCCATTTTCACAGGAGCTGCAGGGCAGACAGTCGCAAGTTCAGGAGAGAAGCAGGAAAATGGTGGGAGACACCGCACCCTTCTGCCACACCTCGCCACAGGCAAGACTTGTGAGGGGGGAGTTTTGTTTGGGGGTGAGAGTTTTTTTGGGGGGGCGAGTGATACTTTGTTTTGGGCGAGTCGTTTTTTTTTTCAATTTGTCGAGCCCTGACTATAAATATAAACATATTGTATTGTATGTCTTTATTTATGTAGCGCCATTAATGTACATAGTGCTTCACAGTAGTAATACACGTGGTAATCAAATAAATAACAGATAATATAAATAACAGATCATGGGAATAAGTGCTTCAGACATAAGAGTAACATTAAGGTAGAGGAGTCCCTGCTCCGAGGAGCTTATAGTCTAATTGGTAGGTAGTGAGAACGTACAGCGACAGTAGGAGGGAGTTCTAGTAAATGCGTCTGCATATATTCAATATATGATCTATATCAATCATGTTTGCAATTCTAAATTGGGCCTTCACTTCATTAGAAAACACCAGCAGATACCTGGTATACTGTAAATGCAACTTAATATTATTTCCATCAGCTAGTTTATACTGCATCAACTACCAGTTGTATCCTTCTCCACCTAATCTTCCCTCCGTCCGACATTGTACTCTCTCTCCCCTGAAGGCAAAGTTGAATAACACCATAGCAGAAAACCAAATGTGTGTTAAAGTAACACAATATAGATCAAATGGCAAATGGGAACAGATTTAACTTGGAGTCATAAACCTTACAGTAAATTTAGCTGCGTTTATAATTAAGTAAATGCAAGGGGAAAGTGTACATTATGTAGAAAAAGAACATTTTCATTAAGATCATATCTGAGAATTGATCGCATGTGACAGCCAAAAATCTGACCGTGGGTCACTTGCCATCACACAAAATAAAACCAAAAATGTAAAACTAGGCACAAAGTTTCTTCAATCACAAATGTATATTCAGTGATATGCCGAAGGTAGAATGCATACAGAAAACAAAATGTGAATAACATACTGTACATATCATAAGGCAGTCAATTAAAAATTATATACATTATATAAACTTGAATAATTGTACATATTTTTCTTTAAACTTACTGTATTCTTGCGCTCACCACCAAACATGGCTCAATGCATGTCAAATTCCATATACTACCAGTACACACACCTGTCCTCTCCAAGTCAAACTGATTTTTAGCATTTGATTGAAGGAGAAGGAGCACCTCAGTGAGTAAAGACACTGATTGGCACTGAGTTTGAAGCATGTTCAATTCCCGGTGTTGGCTCCTTCTGACATTGTGGAAGTCACTTTATCTCCCTGTGCCTCAGGCACCAAAAAACATAAATTGTAAGCTCCATGGGGCAGGGACTGTGTCTGCAAAATATCTCTGTAAAGTGCTAGGTAAAACCAGCAGCGTTATACAAAAACAAACAATTATTATTAATGATTATTTATTGATATATTGATTATTGATTCGATTCCTTGGAGTACTGTTAAACGTCCCTAATACTGTTAAACGTCTCTTTTCATTTCCATAGATGAACTAGTGTAATGCGTGGTGCTAAGAACCGTGTACAGCTATAATAATAACTAGCTGATATACCCGGCGTTGCCCAGGATTGCAGGGGCGGGGTGCGTGAAGGGCGGTGTGCGTGAAGGGCATGGAGGGGGGGGGGGGCGTGAAGGGCATGGAGGGGGGGGCGTGAAGTGCTTGATAAAGTGCTCTGTGTAGCACGAAACATGTTGGTAGTGTAATGACTTGCCTTTTTCCTTCCATGACTATTAAACCCTTTTATGGATAACGCTCTTTCCTCCTAATTCCCTTTTTTGGATGATTCCGGTTGTGCTCTGCCATTTCTCTCTCTCATTGCATTTCCATAGATGGAATGAAGATGTTAGATATGGATGATTAAAACAAAAATTCACTGTATTGTAATCAGAAGACGTAGCCTTCAGAAAGGTTCACTGCAGAGGGACCGATACTTTGCTAAAATGGATGAGCAAATTGTTTCGTCAAGCAACACTCGTATAAAAAATGAAAATAGGCAGTGAATAGGCTATATCGGCTAATGAAGCTGTGAGAGTGAGCCACCTGTGCTGAAGGAGGGATATCCTTAAAACCTGACCTGTTGGTGGGATCTTGAAAACGGCTGAACTAATCTGTTTCTTAGGCCAGGTCCCCAGTGGCCACTGTGGCGTGCGCGCCACACACCACAGCACAGCCCTCTATGGGCCCCAGTAGCCGTGTGGGTGTGGGCGCACAAAGCGTGATGACACTTACGCTGGCAGGAAAGACAAGAATGTTGTCTTCCCGTGCCGCGACGCGATCACGTGGTCGGCGGGCAGCCAATGGAAGGGAAGAATTGCCCCGTCATGGCCACGCCACCCGATCATGATCCCTCTTACCTCCCATGCATCCCATCGCTCCCCAGCAGACCGGAAATCACGGCTTTTATCTGTGCACGCGCCACCAGGACGTGAGGCGTGCGTGCAGCAGTCAACACTTGAGCCATAGTTGTAGCATATTCTCACATGCTCCTGATCTATATAAATTAAAACAGACGAACACAAAGATACCTATTCATGGTGTGCACTCAGGGTTACGATTGAACTAGTATGTACAAAAAAAAAAAAAACCATCGGAGTGATTGTGTGGTGTTGAACCTAAAAATGTACTTGTAATAGACACTTAAAATAAAAACTGCACACAAAAAAAAATCTAAAATCCATCAAACAAGATGCATGTTTCTAGTAGGTGACCAAGGTGCTAAGGGTTGGGAAATAGGGTCTATTTGCTCAGAAAAGCAGTGCTGCGTGAGACTAGCTGATGAGTTAAAGTTGCTCCTGCTGACTAAGGGTTAACCATGAACACCATATGGGTAAATATCAGGCTGAGGGCAGTAACATTGAAGGAACGATACCACTGCTTACACTGTGTAAGGCTATGAGAGACCCTAAAGGTATTAGGGAGAGGCAGGACCCTTTGACAGAGAGCAACTTCTCCTGTGTCTGTTCCCTCCACTTCTGATAGACACCCTATTTGCAGATAGGCGCCAACGCTTTAACAGCCTCCATGTATTAGGAGGCCGCTCACAATGACGCGGCTGCAGCTGAGTAGCGCATCAATAATCCCTCCCCTTCCCTAGCAGGCACTCAAGCCTCTATTGGCCCATTCACTCATTGAGCTATATCGACACTGTTGTTCTGCTTGTTTTTTCTGTGGCACTAATAGTTTAGCACTAAAATCAGCACCGTCTGAGTGGACATTGCTCTAGAAAGGTCGTCTTTAACATATATTCTATCAGCAAAAAATATTGCCTATTAGGGAACCAAGCATTCAGTTTTACCCTTTCCAACTGGACTGACATGGCTACAAGAATCTACCTAACAAGTAATATTGTTAAAGTTTTAAAAAAATAAATGCATGGCATAAATTAAAAGATAGTTGTCTCATCATTTAAAAGCAGAAATCTTGCCGGCCTCATTTTTATTTGACTGCATCGGAACCAGGGGGTCTTGATAGGGTGCATCATTATACGGAAACGTCTACATCATTAAGAAATTACTTAAACCCAGCAACACTGGTGAGCCACTCTCCATTTAATATACCTACGTATGAGAGCAGAAGCAGTACCTGCAGCGACTGACCTCCCAGCAAGATATAATGCACGAGGCATGCTTCCTCTCCTTTCTATTATTGGGTCTCTCAAAGTTCAACCACATTATGTATAGCTCCACGGACCCCTTGGTACCTGGGATACTTACCAGTTTGGTTACCAGTAAGAGCTCCTTCCAGGGAATACACCAAATCGAGCGAGTCCTGGAGACTGAGGAAGACACAATCTCATCGGTTGCAGCTTCCTACTGGACGGCCATTTATATACCCAGAATGCAACACCAGTAACTAATCCAGTAAGTAGCTCAGGAACTGGGGTTAACTGGAGCTAATAATAACGATGTTCAGCTCCAGAGGCCCATCCATTTCCATTGCTGTATAAAACAATGGGTTAATGTGACAGGATTTGCTTTAAATAATACTTCCATTACCAATTATTCTCTTTATCTGCATCATGACTGTAGTGCTTTTTCCCCCCAAACATAACACGGTTTAATTTGAGGTTTTCACCCCCATTTGTCCTTCATTCCCCATGGCAGTATATAAAACGAAATAACTTGCAGGACATTATTTCCTGCCCTGCAGCTGTTTGTAAGCATTAGGGACCGTATACCTAATTACAGATAATAATGCAGATTTAGTCCCCTGCAGAGTCCCAGCTCCTTTCCCCACCATTAAGTTCTTAGTGCCTCAGTCCAGATTTCTCAGCAAGAAGGAAATGCAAAATCTGTCAGTGTTTACAGTGGGTGCCCCAAATCTACTGGCGCCATGTTGCTAACACACACACACACACACAGCCTTATTATTAGGAAGCATCATCCTATGATTTCTGGTTTTCATGCATCACAGGGAAGATAAATCAATTTTAAATATTGACATTTTGAACGCATGTAGAAATATTACTTGTCTTATGACTTTGTAATTTCTTGAAACGCTGTTTATAGATGCCACATGCCATATTAGACTGATAATGGCATACGATATGATAATGGCATACGATACGATGTCGGTTTGAAAAATCCTACTTCTGTTAACACATTTTCCTGCAGTTCATCCGCCCAAATGAGACGGCTAAAGAAGCTCAAACTGAAAAGTAAGAGAGAATAAGGGCAGAATAAAAATATGACTGCAAAGACCTAATAAGTTCCATACTCAGAATTATTAATGGATAACAGATACTTGTCAATGTAAACTAACAGGGAGAAAGGCTGAACAACTGGTAAATCGCATTGGAAAACCCAGTTCAAGACTTTTTGTCAGCTTCCTGTTTCGCAATGCACATACCATTACTGTATACAGTATATACTTAGACCATTAACGTAAGTAGGTTTTCACAATACATATTGTACCTACTGTATGATATCATGAGCCATTTTTGCCAAGTGTTGCTATTTCACAAGACACTCTGCTGCTGAAAGATACCTTACCACCGATTAACTTGATCATTTACCTGCAAATGTTAACTTTCTGAAAAATAAGCAGCATTCATAATAGCGTTTGCTACACATGCTTCGGCACTTTAACAGGACACTTACTAACTTTCTTCGTTCATAGAATGGCCTAGGCCAGGAGTGGGCAACTCCAGTCCTCAAGGACCACCACAGGTCAGGTTTTCAGGATTTCCCCACTTCAGCACAAGTCGACTGAGCCACTGATCGGGCCACCTGTGCTGAAGCAGGGATATCCTGAAAACCTGACCTGTTGGTGGCCTTTGCGGAATGGAGTTGCCCACCCCTGGCCTAGACTCTAATGCCTGCTATGTTAGTAGTTTGCATATCCAAGCTCTAGTAACAAAGCAGGCCACAGATGAACATATTTATATTTTCAAAACATTATTAGGCTTCTTGTGTTTCATAGAACATAAAACAATATGAACAAAGCGGAATCAATAAACAAACTCCAACTAACAGGTCCAAGACGACAAAATAGCCGGGTTCAACCAACTTTTAGATTCTGTACCTCCCAAATGCTAGGTTTGTACTACAAAGCTCTGGAATTTGTTCCAAGGCTTGAGTAACAATTGTGGTATTGCTCCATCAAGGGAAATACAAATATGTATTTGTATTCATGAGAATAGTTTCAAAGATCACTGCACTTCTCCAGCCCAAGAGAGGCCTAGACTGCAAAGGGACCGAGTGAATGCAGCTCAAACAAGCCACAGCCTAATCAGCTTTTTTTTTTTTCCTTTTCAAAAGAAATCCAAGTTATTACAACCTGTCTGGCATAAAGATAAGTCAAAGATAATGAGTTTCCTGTTGAATTGACTTGAAGATAGTAGAGGACACTCAATGAAGTGGTACAACAAATAATAACTCAGACTTTCTTCTGCATCGACAGTAGGTTAGGAAGAAAATGATCCTGCTTCGATGCAATTGCCTCTTTCGTGACATCTACGAATGCACTATTAGGTTAATGTAGCGAATGGTTTTACAATGATGCAATTATAAGTACATGAACATTTGCTATGGTTTGAAAGCCACAAATATAGCACATAAAAGCTTTAAATAATATTTTGAGCAGAACGACAAGTTCTTTTTGTGACTCCAGAAAGGTAGTATAGAGTTTTAGTCTAATAATAATAATAGCATGCTCTTGTATAGCGCTGCTAGTTTTACATAGTGCTATACAGGGACATTTTTGAAGGCACATGTCCCTGCCCGTGGAGCTTACAATATATGTTTTGGTGCCTGAGGCACAGGGAGATAAAGTGACTTGCCCAAGGTCAGAAGGAGTCGACACCAGGAATCCCTGCTTCCAGGTTCCCCTGCTTCAAACTCAGTGCCAGTCAGTGTCTTTACTCACTGAGCCACTCGGTCTACTGCCTAAAACTCCCACAGCACATGAAAATGAACCCCTTTTCAGTCCATATGATCTATTGGGTATTTCAATTGATGTAACGGTTTGGAATACATTATTAAGGCAATAGTTTCCCATATGCTCTGTTTCACAGTTTTTAAAATGTTGATATGCATTCATTAACTGCTGCCAGCATATCCCCATTAAATTGAAGATGAAACAGACATGCAAACCAAACAGCATAAAATATCCCCAAAAGGCTGCAGGTATCATTACTGAGCTTCATGGTCAAGTGGTTTTACAATCTAGAGCAGTGGTTATCAAACTTTTTTGAGCAGGGGCACCTCCGTTCTTCAGACTTCACTCATCCCCTCCACGCTTACACTCTCACTCTGCTTTTCATAATCAAATAGGAAACACACTCACCATCACACTCACCCTTTTACTCAACACACACTGCACTCCATATGTATCCTCCCCTTCAGCACACTCATTCTCTTAATCATAAATACCCCCTTCATTACCAGAACCTTCAATTACTTACAGCACACACAATTCATCACCACCCCCTTCTATTACTTACACCACACACCTTCCTCCACTCCACAAAAAGCCCAAGCTTCTTCACCCGCCCCACACAAAGCCCTTACCATCTACTGACATCTTAGCCCACACCTCAAACATGTCAGCTGCTCAGCGGGTGCGTCCTGCTGTGTCTGGAGATGGAAGCTTCTTTGTCTCCTCTGTGCAAGGCAGAGAGAGGCGGATCAAAGTCTCTACATCTCCAGGCAGCACGGGATGTGCCTGCTGAACAGCCAAAAAAGATTTTCCCCTTGGGTCACAGTACCCTTGGCGGAGATCACGGCACCCCAGGGTTCCCCAGCACCCTTGTTGAGAAACATTGATCTAGAGGAGAAGTACGAACAAAACACAGTAAGGAGTATCAGCTAAATACAGCATAAACAGATTTGAGGGAGTGATACATAGTGTAGTGTCAACGAGTATTCTAAAACAAATCTGGGGCAATCACCAACAAGACCCAGGTACATGCTGGGTACATGCTGCAACATTTCAGTGACATTTCTGCAGACAGACTAATGGCCCATCAGATTAACAGCGGGGATCCCTGGCAGTCCCATTCAAACTGAATGGGATTGCCAGGGACCCCTGCTGTGTTAATCCGATGGGACATTAGTCTCTGCAGAAATGTCACTGAAATGTTGCAGCATGTACCCAACATGTACCTGGATCTTGGTGTTGATAGCCCCAGATTTTCCAAGGCAAGTTTAAGGCAAGTTATAGAATACTCGTCGGCGCACCTGTATAAGCATAAACTAATTTGTTGCCTAAGACCCCTTTGGCAGTAAATGGTTAGGAAGAGGTCTTTGTAGGGAGCTTTAAAAAAATATTAATTGCAGAAGAACAATATAAAATTCAGTACAACAGAAAGTGTTTCAGAAACCTAAAATGTACAGTTTACATGAAGTTCTAAGATCAATGTTGCATTACATGGGATGAAAAAAGAAAACGGTTTCCATTAAGCAGAGGAAGTGGTTTAGCAGGTAAAAAGGTAATTTACTTGAATAGTGTTATGGGGAGCTAAACCGCTCCCAGATTTTGTGAACAAGGACTACCCCATCATAAAATTTTAGGCTACAGTACAGGAATGCCGGAGTAAGAGGACAATCTAAGAGGGTGGTTTGAATTCCAGACAGAGTGGAAAGGGTTACCTGAAGGTATATAGATAAATAGAATTTGAAATACTTGAGGAAAGTATAATTATGAGTTTTAACCAAATGTTGAGGAACTGAAGAACAAAGGGAGGAATTTACATGGAGCAAAAGACAGCACTGAGCAACATTGTACACATTAATATAATAAATGATGAAGATACGGATTTTAAATGTGCAATAATTAAGTCAATAATAGGGGTTTAGAGTATTTTCTTTAAATCTGGATTCCAAATAGCTGGTAAAATAGTCAAGGGTAGTCTGCAAGAGGGACAATAAGGAGGGTTAATTGCAATGTGCATGTTTCATTACAGATTACTATATATGGAGTAGCACGTTAACAAAAAACGACAAATTACCACGATAACACATGAGGATTTTATAATAGTCTAGAGCAGAAAGCACCCGTTAGCTAGTAGCACAAAATGAGGTTATGCAAGAGACATACAAAGACTTTAAGGGATTTATACTGTGACTGTTCTTTACCAATTTACTAATGTCTCTGTCAAAAAAAGATCTTTAAGTCCTGAGCTCATTAGGCCAAGTAAATGGAACAACATTTAATAATGTGCATTTGGTTAATTCACAGCACTAAAGAGAAATCAATACTAGACTCTAATGATGCTGCATAGAAACCTGTTTAACCTGATCAAAGGGGAAAAAACATGATGGTTTCTGCTAGGCCAGGTACACAAATGGTACATTCTCACAATCTGTATTATTCAAGCATGTACGTAGCTATTAAACTAAATCTGCAAGATATCCTAGTCATTTAAACCCAAAATATTTCCCCTATTAAAACATAATATTAAATACCACAATTCCTCCATTCATTTTCCTCCAGCTTAGCCCTCATTTAATAGGGGCAAAATTGGATTTAAGACTGAATACTCAGACTTATAGATTTGACATACACAACCACATTATACAGGATAATCAACACTCACGACTTATGAGATATCAAGTTAGACGAACACTAGAAAAAAAAAAATAAAGTGTGTATGTCGAGCACGCGCATTTTAAGTGAAACTTCTTTGTGTTGTGTCACAGAAATTGTATTTGTGATGGTGATGTTTTTAATTAAAAATCAAAACACAATTTCAGTGCCAAAACACAAAGAAGTTTTTAGAACGTGTGTGCGTGACACACCTCCCCCCACCCCCGTTCTACCTATTTGCACTTCTAAATGTAGAGTAACTGAATTCCATGTGTGCGTCTCTGTGTGTGTGTGTGTGTACGCACGTGTCTCTGTATGTGTGTGTGCACGTCTGTGTCTGTGTGTGTGTGTCTGCGTGCATGTGTGTCTGCATGTCTCTGTGCGGTGCCTACTGCAAAGGTGCGCCGAGCCGGAGGTAACGGCTCCTGCACAGGCGCACCGAGTGCGGGAGGCCTCGGCATGCACGCCAGCTGCCATAACAGCCTCTTTTGCTAGCAGTGACGTCACTTAAGGGACTGCACTTCCGTCTCCATGAAGGCGATTTACTCCAAGGGAAATTTTCATTTAGTAGGTGCCAGCAAAGAAGTTTCATTTAAAAAAAGCTGTGTTAGAGATACGTGCAATATTACATTAGTTGGAAGCAGGGGGCCTCCGAATCTAACCCACATTCATTTCCACTCCAGGTACCCCATGATTCCCAAGATACCCCCTAAGGTGGCCTGGTACCGTCCCCTGCTGGGGAAACAAAATGTAGTTCTTAAACTCAAACAATAGGAAGCCGTTATGCATCTACAAAAGGTAAATATATCGGAAAGCCAGGGTCCCCAGAACTGAAATTAATACAGTTCAGCTCTGGTAATCGCAGCTTCCCATCTATGCTAAAAAAAATAATGGTGTGTGTGTGTGTGTGGGGGGGGGTGGGGGCGACGGGTCATATAGTTGGAACACACCTTTAAAGTGGGGACGACACAGCAAGTCCTGCAATACATTTTACAAGCACAATGAAAAGTTCAGCTCAGAAGAGCTTACGATAGTTCCTATTAAAGTAATAGGCTATGTGACTTCACCAAGGACAATATCAATTGATGTATACAAGACCCTTGTCACTCAGGACAATACTCAATCAATGCAGGCAATGTGAAAGATGGATGACTGTGTTTTTCTTTAAACTGTAACAAAACGAAGATCTCAATGTCATTATAATTTCACCTTGTAGGTGCCGTCAATAAAATATTGAATCAGTTTGTTTTGATTCTGGCTGTTTTATTTTTTAAGAAAACAGACGAAAGGTAATTTGTCATTAAAACAAGGACCTTAACTGACAAACGTGACCGATCATTTGTAAAGGATTGCAAAACTTGCAAAACTGGAATGTTTTCAGACCAGACACGAAGACCAATTCATTGCATTTTACCGACTATTAACCGCACCAACATTTTACCATAAGTAATAAGGCTGTGCTGAGAGAATACCGATGTTATTACTCATTTACTGCTGCCATATTTTTCTGCATCACCATATAAATGACACAGAGAGAATAGTCCTCCTTGGCGCCTGACTCCGGATAATGGTGCAGGTGTTCTCCAGTGAATATGGAAAGAGAACAATGCAATATTGTTTCAATACCTTTGTGAGACAATGTGTGGTTTGTAATGACCTAATTGGACACCCTTTATGGTACTAGTTGTTTGATACAAATACGACACCACGTGCTCATTGAAGAGTGTGCTCTATATCAAGTGATGATATTGATCTAATTTCTTAATAATGTTATGCACACTCTTTTAAGGGTGCGCGCTTTGCAGGATATTAATGCTCTTGAAGTGGTAGAAATCTGTTTAGAAAACTAATTCACAATTCTGAGAAATACTTAATTTATGGCCCCTTAATTTCTCAGAATTGTGAATTAGTTTTCTAAACAGATTTCTACCACTTAGAAGAGCATTAGTTTATAATTTCATTTATTAGGATCAATATTATTATCCTGCAAAGAGCGCACCCTTAAAAGAGTGTGCATCACTTTATTAAGAAATTAGATCAATATCATCACTTGATATTGAGCACACTGTTCTCAAACAAAAACTTAATGGAGTCTTACATCAGCGTATGGAACAAAGAGACAAAGGAGGGTGAGAGTGATGAGGCTTCGGAACACAGCCAGGGAGTGCTGGGGAAAACAAACTGCAGCACTCCCTGGCCACAGGTGGTTTGTAGACAAACATGGAGCTGCTGTGACTGCCACCTTCCCGGAGCGGCCAGAAAATGTGTTTCCCCGCATCTCGGGGAAGATTAGTTAGGCAACACCTGTTCTTTTATGTTATTCAGCCGATGCAGCTTCTCACCCCACTTTGTGATCGCTATTACTCCAGTACAAATGTATGTAGATGTAGCCAGGTCCCCCCTGTCATGGCTGACCCCCTCCTCCCTTTCGGCAGACGCTGTGTGCGAGGGAGTGAGGGGGGGCCGGCGCGCGAAGGAGAGGTCCCTGGTAGCTAGGGACGCGAGCGGCGAGCAGGCCGGTTGCCGGGGACGCGATCGGGCCGTCGCTAAGGCCGCGATCGCGTTGCTACCGGCCCGGCGGCTCGGGAAGCAGGGCGACGCCATGTTAGGGCTGTTGCGCATGCGCAGTGCCCGAACCCAGCGCGGGAGGATCAGATAGCTCACGCATGCGCGAGATGAGCATGCCAGCCCCCAGGGTGCATAGGGGCAGAGACACCTGACGCCAGGGAGCCAATAGGGCTGAGGGATTTGCCTGGGAAGAGATTGCTACATTTCGCGGGGTTCTGCAGCCACGCAGGCAGTCAGGATCCGGACCAGATAGGGGTAAGAGGTGGATGCAGGGGTCAGTGACCCTCTGCATTAGGCCAGCAGCCCCCAAGGTCCCAGTTAGGTCCTGAGCCATCTAGTAGCTTGTGGAGCTTAGGGACAGGCCCTAGATAGGGACACTGCCCCATTATTGGTTGAATAGACAGGGACACAGTGTTGAAGCCGTGCGGCCCTGTGAGGTGGGTTCTGGGCTCAGGACACCACCAAAGACCCTGCGACAAGGAGTGACATTGTTCGCGCTGGACTTTCAACCCACGCGGTGTGGAGGACCCCGGCGGATCGTGCGGATTTATATCGCGGTACCCGTGGCTGGAGCCCGGGCAGGTAACCTGCAACTCACGTGCACCAACCAGGCCTATCACCAAACATAGTGGCTGCGCAGTCACACATACACATGTACCGTGGTATTTGACTTCGGGAGCACGAGACATTTGGGTGGGGGTTACTGGACACAGGGTGGGGTTACATTGTGGGTGGTTAGCGTCCGCCGTGACGCCTAGAGGTGTTAGCGTCCGCCGTGACGCCTACAGGTGATAGCGTCCGCCGTGACGCCCAGAGGTGGTAGCGTCCGCCGTGACGCCTAGTGTGGTTAGTGTCCGCCGTGACACCCAGTGTGGTTAGCGCCCGCCGTGGCGCATGATGAGGTTATGCTGTTATGATGTTATGATGTTATTACGTGATATGTGTGTTTCCATGCAGTAAAGCCCGTCCTGTTTTATATTCGGTAGCGTTGTGTGGTTGTTTCCTGTGAGGGCCTCCTCCCACTCAGTTGGGATCCCTCCCAGGTGGAGGCGTTGCACCTAGAGATGTATGATATGTATGTACCCCAGGTTCCCCAAGCCGAGGCTTAGGCTCCTGAGAGCCACACAGGTTGCACAGCAAGTAGTAGCGGCGGTATTCATAGGGAACACCCGTTACATTTGGAGGCGCTGCTGAGATTCAGACCTGGGGTGCCCGAACTCAGTAAAAATGTCGTTAGGTTACACGTTACCTTCCCGCCAAGAAGTGTACACGTGGGCGGTAAAAAGGCAAGTCTCGCCCTCACAAACCCTTGCTGTAGGACAAGTTCCCGCCAATGCCTCATCCTATGAACTATGTTTAATCCTAATGCAGTACCCAGGCTTAGAAGATGCCAGAATCTTGGGTCGCCGCTCCGACCCCGACGGGTCATGGTGCACCGTATTAATCACTGGGGGATGTGAATTGTCGCCACAGCAAGGCCCATCCAACTTGCGTTTCCACGGGGCCATCAGCTCAGGGTGTCTTGTTATATATCCTGAAATGCCGATAAAACCTGAACCCTGTAGCCCCAGTACAGACCTGCTAGAGACTAGTATGCGCATGTCCCTGTCCCCACCAGAAAGTGTATGCGGGGATGAGGCCAGTGTATTATCCTGTGCTAATTGTCGCTCAAGCAGACGGAGCTCCAGCCCCAGTAGAATGGGAGAAATCCAATTACTAGCCCAGGCCATCCAACAACTGGGTAGGCCCAAGCACGAATCCCCTTCCCCTCAGCCATACCGCAAGTTAAAGCTCTTTTCAGGGGTAAACCCTACTCCCACTGGTGAAGAGGCTTTTGATGTTTGGAAGGAATATGCTTCACAGGTACTGGAAGAGTGGACCTGTCCTGATGAGGTGAAAAGACAACGAATCATGGAGTGCCTGCGCCCGCCTGCGTCCACTACCATCAAGATGTATAAAGATCAGCATACTGAGGTTACCGCACACCAGATGATGGAGTCGCTTACCCGGGCATATGGTAAGGAAGATGATGTGAGTGAGTTATGGACTAAGTATTACAATCTCCGCCAGAAAGAGGGAAGACCTATCCGAGTTCATACAACGGATCCAATTGCTCTTGTGGGAGCTACGTTCCCGCCAAGTCATCAAGGCCTCAGAAGTAAATGAGTATAGGCGCACTCAATTCCTGCGGGGAGCCATACCCACGCACCATATCGTGGTAATGATCAGATGCACGCTACAGAAGGGGGACCCCCCTACTCTAGAAGACCTACTGGATGAGGTGAAGGGTCACGAGGCCTATACTAGGTTGCATATGCCCAAGAAGGCCAAAGACCCTTGCAAGGATGAGACCAAGGAAGCAACAGTGCCCAAAGCAAAGGGAAGCAAGAGCGGTAAGGATACGGCCACCCCGGAGGTGCCTAGGTCCGCTCCCAGGTAACTTGACGGTCCGGGTCCCGCCCAGACTTCCGTTGCTTCAACTGTGGCGAGCAGGGCCATGTTGCAAGGAACTGTTGGAACCCCACTAAGGCCCAGACCTACACCGTGACCGTGCGGAAGGCAATCTCGTCCCTATCAACCGTACCCGAGGATGTTGCCGAGGAGTCGGGGAGGCCTTCCACGGAGGAGACACCCCCGGCCGATGCTTACTGCCGAGTAGGGCCCACCGCTGTAATAAGAGTCGTCGTGGAGGGGATATACTCTTCAGCACTTCTGGACACTGGATCACAAGTGACCATCATCTACCGTCCATTCTACGACCAGCACCTCAGCCATCTTCCCTTGCAGTCAGCCGAAAAGATGAAGTTATGGGGACTGAGTAAAGATGATTATCCCATAGACGGAATAGTGGCGGTCAAGCTGGATATCTTGCAGTTGAACACTAACAAGTCGCATCCCATGCTGGTGGAAGCTTTGGTCTGTCCGGAGGCTCGAGAACATCCCAGTGCCCACATCATACTAGGCACGAATGCAGATATTGTGAGGTCGGTGATTCGCTCATTCCTACAAGAAGCCGGCGAGCTACCGTTGTCATCCCTGAATATAGCCCCTGGCCTGCGGGAAGAATGCTATAGGGTGGCGTATGAGGAAGAGTATGGTGAAATCTTTAATCAAGAGCGAGGGTTATTGCAGATTCCACCAGGGGGAGTGAGGCACGTGACAGCGCTGATCAAGTACCCCAGTCGGCACGAACATGACCGATACTTCTCGCTGGAGACCCTCTCCGAGTCTGAGAATCAGTGGGGATACCGAATGATACCTGAAGTACGGGATTGGCCATCTACTGTCCCCAGGAAGATTACCGTGTCTATCCAGAACATGTCTCTCCATACCGTGCCGCTGGAAGTAGGACAAAGGTTGGGTAGAATTTATCCTGTGGATCCTGTAGACGACCCAGTGACCGTTCACACTGCCCGTGTGGGAGAAGAGGGCGAGGCACTACAATTCGACTTCGGAGAGTCTCCTCTGGAGGAAGCATGGAAAGAGAAGCTACGTGCTCAGTTGAGAGAGAGACGAGATGTGTTCTCTACTAGTGAGATGGACGTGGGATGCAGCAGAAGCGCTCAGCACACGATTCGTCTGAATGATGACACGCCATTTAGGGAAAGGTCGCGCCGCTTAGCTCCCAGAGATGTGGAGGATGTGCGGGGTGTCCTGAATGAGATGGAAACGGCCGGCATAGTGACCGGATCTCGGAGTCCCTATGCCTCACCGATTGTGGTGGTACGAAAGAAGAATGGGTCTGTTCGATTGTGCGTGGACTACAGAACATTGAACAGACGTACTGTGCCTGACCAATACACGCAACCCTGAATAGAGGAGATCCTCAGCGCACTGTCCGGAAGCCAGTGGTTTAGCGTGTTGGACCTTCGATCTGGGTATTACCAGGTTCCGATGAGCCCCACTGATCAAGAGAAGACGGCGTTCGTCTGTCCTCTGGGATTTTATCAGTTCACTCGGATGCCCCAAGGTATCTGTGGCGCTCCAGCCACTTTCCAACGGCTTATGGAAAAGACGATTGGAGATATGTGTCCGCGTGAGTGTTTGGTCTACCTAGACGACATAATTGTGTTCGGAGCCACCCTTGAAGAACACGAGACTAGGCTGATGAAAGTGTTGGATCGCTTAGGGAAAGAAGGCCTGAAGCTCTCCTTGGATAAGTGCCGCTTCTGTCGAACATCGGTCACTTATGTGGGTCATATTGTGTCTGCAGACGGAGTGGCCACCGACCCGGCCAAGGTGGAGGCGGTGGTGAATTGGCCAAGACCCGAGAATGTAATGGAGCTGAGGTCATTTCTCGGGTTCTGTGGATACTATAGACGATTCGTGGACGGATACTCCAAGAAGGCAGCTGTGCTGAACGATTTGCTGAAGGTCTATCCAGAGGAACCCAAGCAGAAGAGGACCCCCCCAAGGACCCCCTTCGGGGATCGGTGGACGCCCGCTTGTGCAGAAGCATTTAAGAGGCTGAAGAATAGTTTAACAGAGGCTCCCGTTCTAGCCTATGCTGACCCAGAGAAGCCTTACATTCTGCACGTGGATGCCAGCCTCAACGGATTGGGAGCTGTGCTACACCAGAAGTACCCCACTGGACTTCGTCCTGTGGCATATGCAAGTAGAAGTTTGACTCCCAGTGAAAAGAATTATCCAGTTCACAAATTGGAGTTCCTCGCCCTCAAATGGGCCATATCTGACAAACTACATGATTACCTATATGGGGTCACCTTCGAGGTCCGAACAGACAACAATCCGCTGACCTATGTACAAACCACGGCCAAGTTAGATGCGACCGGTCACAGGTGATTGGCCACCCTTGCCAATTATCAGTTTTCTATCAAATATAAGCCTGGACCTCTCAATATAGGAGTTGATGCTCTATCTAGGAGATCGGGACTGGGCGAGACCGCCGACGATGGCCCGTGGGAAGAAATTCCAGGACCAGGAATGAGAGCTATGTGTTCCACTGCTGCTATTGTAAACGACCGAGTGGCATTCTCCAAGCTACGAGTAGTGGATTCTTTAGGGTGTCGACCTCAAGCCCTTCCAGAAGCTTACTGCCACCCCGATGGCATGGGTCTAACACAAGACGTTATCTTCACGGTGAAGGAACTGGTACTAGCACAGACACATGATCCTGCGGCTAAGGCTGTCCGAGAGGCCCTACACAAAAATGACTCTTCACTGGTGAAACGGGCTCCTCGCGAAGATGTGAGTCTTCTCATGAGAGAATGGGATAAGTTTGAGATGAATAACGGCCTACTCTATAGGGTTGTTCAATTCCACAATCATCCTGATCGTCGACAACTATTTCTACCTCGGCGTATGCAAGGCCTCGTTTTAAGATCACTACATGATGATCATGGACATTTGGGGGTGGATAAGACCTTGGGTTTAGTGCGAGACCGGTTCTTCTGGCCTAGAATGCGGGAGTCAATTGAACAACACTGCAGAAAATGTCTACGGTGCATTCATAGGAAGACCCTTCCCACCCGTGCTGCTCCAATGGGCCATCTCAAAAGTGCTGGGCCTATGGATTTAGTTTGTATGGACTTTTTGTGCATAGAGCCAGATTCAAAGGGTATAGGAAATGTGCTAGTAGTGACAGATCACTACACTCGATACGCTCAAGCCTTCCCCACGAAGGACCAGAAGGCTACCACAGTGGCTAAAGTACTGTGGGAGAAGTATTTTGTGCATTATGGTCTGCCCAGCAGGATGCACTCTGACCAGGGACGGGATTTTGAGAGCAAGCTGATCAAAGAGTTGCTAACACTGTTGAACATTCAAAAGTCCAGGACTACTCCCTATCACCCAGAGGGAGATGCGCTCCCTGAAAGATTTAATCGGACATTGCTGGACATGCTAGGCACTCTGAAAAATTCCCAAAAAGGAGAATGGAGAAAACATGTTGAGGCCTTGGTGCATGCCTACAATTGCACTAGGCACGAGTCCACCGGGTACACCCCATACTTCATGATGTTCGGGAGAGAAGCCAGACTGCCAATCGACATCCGCCTACGGGTATCTACCGACGGGATACCCAACATGGCTCATTATCGATATGTGCAGAGACTCCAGGACAGTCTGCACCGTGCCTATCAGTTAGCCGAAAGAGCCACCGCTCGACTGAATGCCAATAATAAAAGACGGTACGACCACAAAGTACGCTATAGAGCGCTCCAACCGGGAGACACAGTTCTCCTACGCAACTTAGGGATTCCAGGCAAGCACAAGTTAGCTGATCGCTGGAGAGAGGGGCCTTTTCAAGTAGAGTCCCAAATGCCGGGCCTCCCTGTCTATCGCATACGTGACGTGAATGGCAGGGTAAAAGTCTGGCACCGAAACCACTTGTTACCTATCTCCCAACTGGGAGAAAGTGAACCCGAAACAGAAACAGTAACAAACGACAGTGAGCCTGAAGAGTCTATTGAGAATCCAGGGCCCACAGATGAGACAATTCAAGATCCTTTAGAGGGAACATCCAACAGAGACTGGTGGGCACCTCCCGAAGGAGCAACAAGTAAGGGGCCGGCTGACAAAGTACCTTCATCAGAATTTTCACCAAGTAACCAATCATTAGATCCTACCACTCCGAGTTTTGTGCCTCAAAGAGACAATGTTCAGTTACAAAGAGACTTTCCCTAAACTGGTTCACCCTCTGCCAGAGAGTCTAGGCCTCAAGCCTACGATGGTCTGTCTCAAGAGGAAGAAATGGAGACTGAGACTCGCAGGAGCCAGCGAGTGAGACGCCCTCCCACTAGAGTGGCTTATGATTCATTAGGGGCACCTCACTATGAGTCTCAGCAGCAAGCTAAAGCCAAGCTAGCCTCAGTTATAAATATGTTTGTTGAACTGTACAATCTCGTTTAGAGTAATCGTTAAGTTGTATTTTAACACTGCATTTTTATTATATAATTTTTGTACACTGTTGGAAGGTTATGTGGTTCAAGCGAGGACGTTGGAGTTCTCACCAGGGGGAGGATGTAGCCAGGTCCCCCCTGTCATGGCTGACCCCCTCCTCCCTTTCGGCAGACGCTGTGTGCGAGGGAGTGAGGGGGGGCCGGCGCGCGAAGGAGAGGTCCCTGGTAGCTAGGGACGCGAGCGGCGAGCAGGCCGGTTGCCGGGGACGCCATCGGGCCGTCGCTAAGGCCGCGATCGCGTTGCTACCGGCCCGGCGGCTCGGGAAGCAGGGCGCCGCCATGTTAGGGCTGTTGCGCATGCGCAGTGCCCGAACCCAGCGCGGGATGATCAGATAGCTCGCGCATGCGCGAGATGAGCATGCCAGCCCCCAGGGTGCATAGGGGCAGAGACACCTGACGCCAGGGAGCCAATAGGGCTGAGGGATTTGCCTGGGAAGAGATTGCTACATTTCGCAGGGTTCTGCAGCCATGCAGGCAGTCAGGATCCGGACCAGATAGGGGTAAGAGGTGGATGCAGGGGTCAGTGACCCTCTGCATTAGGCCAGCAGCCCCCAAGGTCCCAGTTAGGTCCTGAGCCATCTAGTAGCTTGTGGAGCTTAGGGACAGGCCCTAGATAGGGACACTGCCCCATTATTGGTTGAATAGACAGGGACACAGTTTTGAAGCCGTGCGGCCCTGTGAGGTGGGTTCTGGGCTCAGGACACCACCAAAGACCCTGCGACAAGGAGTGACATTGTTCGCGCTGGACTTTCAACCCACGCGGTGTGGAGGACCCCGGCGGATCGTGCGGATTTATATCGCGGTACCCGTGGCTGGAGCCCGGGCAGGTAACCTGCAACTCACGTGCACCAACCAGGCCTATCACCAAACATAGTGGCTGCGCAGTCACACATACACATGTACCGTGGTATTTGACTTCGGGAGCACGAGACATTTGGGTGGGGGTTACTGGACACAGGGTGGGGTTACATTGTGGGTGGTTAGCGTCCGCCGTGACGCCTAGAGGTGTTAGCGTCCGCCGTGACACCTAGAGGTGATAGCGTCCGCCGTGACGCCCAGAGCTGGTAGCGTCCGCCGTGACGCCTAGTGTGGTTAGTGTCCGCCGTGACATCCAGTGTGGTTAGCGCCCGCCGTGGCGCATGATGAGGTTATGCTGTTATGATGTTATGATGTTATTACGTGATATGTGTGTTTCCATGCAGTAAAGCCCGTCCTGTTTTATATTCGGTAGCGTTGTGTGGTTGTTTCCTGTGAGGGCCTCCTCCCACTCAGTTGGGATCCCTCCCAGGTGGAGGCGTTGCACCTAGAGATGTATGATATGTATGTACCCCAGGTTCCCCAAGCGGAGGCTTAGGCTCCTGAGAGCCACACAGGTTGCACAGCAAGTAGTAGCGGCGGTATTCATAGGGAGCACCCGTTACATAAAGTATAATGACATACCGTACATGTCAACTCACATTGTCATTGTGTGGACATTTTAATGGTGTAATGTAATTTCCAGTCTCTAGATCACCTACTAACTGGTCCCACTTTATAAGAAGCACAACAACATAACAAAAAACAAACACTAAAAGAACCTCAACATTGTATTCACTTAAGTAATATGTTTGCTGTTTGCCGAGTTTCCAAGTACAATTTTTACTACTTGTAAAGAACTTCCTTCTTATGTGGAACTTTTACGTTCGGTACTTTTTTCACTGAGTTGTATCATCGTATATATTTTTTATCAGAAATTGGGTACATATTAAACATCTTTTTATAGAATGGTCTAATTATTTTCACCAGTTAAATCCTGTGCAAGCGTTTTTCTGATCTTCAAGTCCTTGTCCATAATGTTTCCCAATCCTATTCCAATCTCACAAACATCACACAATGATTAAACTACAGACAAGAGTCTGGATATTGAGTGTGTGCACATTAAAGTGTGCTTTTCCTTTACATATATTGCCCTAAAGCTATTGTCAGTTGCAATAAGTAACTTCTAAAGAGCTGGTAACACATTCTGTCTGGCTTGCAACCTGATTCCAATCTCGCAAAGAGGACAGGGACATCAGCTCAGAGTAATATACAGTACCATCTCACATCCAAACTATATTTGTGATCAAATCTACCACAGGCCGCAGCATCATGGCAAATTCAGCATTTTTGCTCCTATATATGTAATTTTTTTGACAATATATATTTCTTTAAACCAGATTTGGTTGTACAAGTTGCAATACACCCAGCTAGTGCTATTCGACAATTTCGGCAAGTGTTGAAAATAAAAAATGGACACATTAAATAACGGTCTTTGTATGTCCATACAGTAACACTAGCAATATTTAACTATTAAAAAATGAGACACACTTGGGGGGGATGTGGAAAAAAAAGTGCCCTTATGAAGTCCACAGAACATGACAAAGTTGGGCACACCACTGGCCATTGTGACATCCTGTGGAAAGATACTGAAACTTTTGTTCATTTTCTAGATTAGATAACTTTCATGAACGTTCTTTTTCCGTTCACACGATTGGTAACCAAGCAATCATGTGACCAAGGTTAAGGATGGAAAAAGTGTAGATGTTTTTTTTTTTTTTTTTAAATCTGCCTAAGGAATATGCATTATGAAAAACAGACTAAACCTGACGAATTCATCAAAAGGCAAGACAATGTATGAACCTTTAAATCAAGTACATGGGAAATACTTGCAAAGTCAAATACAAAGAAAATGAGGAAATCTTTAGACAGTCAGTCAAGTAACACGACAAAATTATGCTGCAACAATTGTGGACACAATCAGACTTTTTAACTATTACTAAAAATATTAATACTACTGGAGGAAGGAGTGACCTCCACCTACTGTAAATGCAAAGAGGGGGTGTGTGCCGAGTACGCACATTCCAAGTCAAACTTCTTTGTGTTTTGTCACTGAAATTGTGTTTTAATTTTTATGATTTACCTTGAATGAAAGACTTTTGAGAGTAACGGCATTTAGATACTTTAAAATCCAAAAAATTTGTATCTGACTTAAATTATCATAAGTCAATTATATGAGGGGCGCACAAACTTATTTTGCTGCGCCCCCCTGTGCCCCCGCCCCTTTAGCTTGCGGCGCCGCAGGGTCGTATGAAATCACGTCAAGTGACCCGCAGCGTAATTTGACGCCGCATTACCAAGGTAACCATGATCTCACTTGAACCCACGGCGTCATTTGACGCCGCGTTGCCATGGTCACGCATCCCAAAACCGGCTGAACCTCGGTAAGTAGAGGATGCAGAGGCGTCCCGCGGTCCCCGGCATTTAAATTAAATACCTCAAGGAATAGAGCGCGGAACCTCTGCAACCACCCGCACCCCTCCAAAAAAATCTTGTGCCCCCCAGTTTGCACACCGCTAAATTATATCATGTATTCCAAGTGATAGTATGGAAATTTCAACACAAAAATACATAAAATAAGGGGGCATTGAGTGAGAAGGGGTAATTGATTGATAGCGGAGGGGGGGGGGGAGAGAAAAGAGATGGGTGTAAGAGAAAGAGGGAGAAAGTGAGTGAAGAGGTGGGGGGTGAAACGGGGAAAGAGAAAAACAGGTGTGAAAGGGGTGGGCTCGCAAGGTCGCTGACTGCAGGGGGTGCGGGAGGGGGAGGAGGGGATTAGGCGCCGACGACCAAGGGGGAAGGGGAGGGGGATTTGAGGCCCTGGGTGAAGCTCTAGTCCTTTGCCCCAGGAAATCTGCCTGGTGCCTTGGGTACAAGTTTTATTTGGTGAGCTCACAGGTGCTGTAAGTGGTAGGAGTCAAAGGTACTGTTACTTCCTGCGGCCACAGTTTACGAAATTCCCTCCCCCCATCTGCTTGGTTATTTGTAAGAATGTTAAAAAGAAAAAATATATTTTCTTTTCCCTCATGGTTAGTAGTATTGGCATTGAAACCTATGTAAAAGCAATGGCTGATGTGGTGGGCCCCACTTGTGATGCCAATCCCTCGGGGTGCGAATGGGACACGTTCTCTCTTTCAAAAGACCGAAAACCATTGTGACCAAAAGGCCAGGCTGTGATCAACAAAACTGAATAAGTCCTCATGAACATAAGTTATGTGTTTCTTTACATAAAATATTTTACCAGGAAAGCCTCAAACTACTCTTTTGAATCTGCCTGTTAGATGTATTTATCCAGCATATGACACAATTTTATACATTTTAGAAAGAGTGCAATGTACTGTATATTTGCAACTCTAAATTAAGAACCTTGCTACAGTATACAAACTACTGCTCAGAAGAATAAAAAATGGACGTTGATTAGGTTCTTTTACTCTAACTTACACAATCCAATGGGCCAATTATGTTAGATGATTCTACAGTATATACTGTAGGTTCACCTATTTCCATTGTGCTGAAATGTTCATATAAAAAAAGTATGTATGGGAGAAATCACAGTAGAGATATTTGAATAAGCTTCAAAGAACACCACTTTACATGGTTAGCTGATTATTGTCCTGAGGAGAAACATGGTGTGCACTGCAGGGTTTTTAATCAGATCCTTAAGTAGTAAGGAAAATGCAGCTATTTATCTAATGCATTAGCATGCACAGAGGAACAGGTTCTGATCTTTCTATTACAGTATGTCTCTGGGAAAGGACTAAACTTTACAAACAGTGTCAACACAGTGATGTTGGATAAGTCAGACGATAGTGGTAACAAAACAATAGTATGACTTGGATATTTACAGTGTATGCAAATTCAACTTGAATTACTGTGAAAACAGGCAGAAACAAAATTAGTCAGGGTAGCCATACTTCACAGGAAGCAAGACGGAAAACCTTTTTGCAAAAGAGAATTATTCCTGGATTGACAATAGATACAGTAAGATAGACCTGTAAGCGTTTCACCTTTAAAGTTGTTGTAAATGCATACAGTAGGTCAGTTCTTTCATCCTAATATCTGCGTTTTACAGGAGTTATTTTGTTGCAAAAGTTCTCAGCATACATTAATCAAGTGGGATGAACAATATGCCTAAAAAGTTAACTGATTAGTCAATAAATACTTAACTGTTAACATCAACACGTGTAACATAGGTGTACCCTATTTAAAACCAAAGGATAGCTCTTTGCAACTTTGGGTAAACCCCGCTGTGTCCCATACACCAAGATTAGACTCTCTCCTGGGCCAACGTACGTGGCCACTGTTAGTGCTATAAAAGAAAAAGAATATTTATTGGAAGGATCATTGTTGTTTAATTATCATTGTTTATCCAACTTAAATACAAAATGAGATTGTATTATATTGGTTGGGTCGTTTTCCCCCTCACATATCGATCATTACATATTGATTACTGTCCAGGTGTTTTCTGCTCTACGCTAGCATGCACTCAAGCTAAACCACATAACTTTTTCTTTGCATAGCTATCAGTTTGAGGTATTGATTTTTTTTGCCACTAGCGATTCTAAACATATACCATATGTTGTTGTTTTATATTATTATTTTAAGAGTGAGGCATGTCACAAAAACGTACTCTGGCATGTGTTACATACTCGGCAGAAATTATGTCATTATGCTACACTATTTATATGCTGTATTATAAGCCAGAATTCACATAGTTTGAATGGTTTCAATTAGAAACAGATAAACGTGTGTACATGCAGATACCGCAGGCACGCACCAATGGAAGCGTTAGTCCTGCCCCGTTCTCAGACACAGCTAATTCGGATACAATGGTGTGTCGTGCCGTTGGCGCGTTGTGTCCCACGGCAACACAGCATTAGCAATACTTAACTTTTGTAATTTTACTGTTAAGTCCATAATTGTCCACAAGAAGTACAAATTCATATTTAAATATGATATGAATAGTCAGTGCCACAATCTGAGGGGTTAGTGAAGGAAGCTATGGTGAGAGTAGGGGGAAGATATTTGGGGGTAAATAGGGAGGAGATAAATATAAAATAGGGATAAAAAGGGGAGTATAGGGCAACATTTGGTAGAGCAATTTTTCCAACCAAAACCCTTCCACCTGGACCAGTGGTTCTCTATCCTCTCCTCAATAGAACCAGATCAAGACCATAGTTTCGGCAGAACTAAACAATATGCCATGCACGTGTAAATGAAAAATGCATTATATATGTTAGTCTGCCGGAAGTTCTGTGAGGTTGCCTTTCATTATCCGCAAGCTAAACAAACATTTGCCAGCAATAGGGAATTTGATATAAGATAAGTTTTTTCCCCACATGGATAGGATTATAGGGCCATCACTAAATGTATAGTACAAAAGCAGACAAATCCCTCTGTATCACCTGGTCCCAGCAAATTCCAATTGCAATTAACAGAGTTACATAGACCAGTCCTTGAAGAAAGAGCAAAAAAAAAAACAGGTCTTAGGTGCCAGAGCCACTCAAAGCAAAATAGGCAGGAAGCAAGTGCTTCAACATTACAGCTTGCTTTCAACTTTACATTTACGATTCACTAATCAATAACAAGAAGAAAACATTCTTAATAGCTCCAACAGGAGGGTACTTAGCCCATGCTAGAAACATATTTTTGGCTGCATTCCCTCTTTAATGGTTCTTACACAAATAAAACGTTGACTTCCAATCTCAAGTATTCTATAACTGCTGGACAAAAATGTTATTCTTAATTTATTGTGAACATCTCAAATCAAGTCAGCATTTTATTTCAAGCTGTCAACAGACATTCAGAGCTCTCTTGGAAGTGAATCACGGAACTTGAGAAGTCAAATAAAGCACAAGGGCAGTAAGGAAGAGAGACACCACTACCAGACACACAAACATCCACAGCACACACTGTAACTGGAAAAGGACACTATTTATGCCATTTTCATTTGCATTCAAAGGCAGAAATGCCACAGTACAAACTGAATGTTTTAGGCGTCATAAATAAAATCCTGATTCTCAGTTATTCATATTCAGTTTGGAAATACCAATTCCATTTCAAATTCAACAAACCTGTGACAAGCGTACATTTTGCAGGCTTTAGCAATCTTGGTTCTCTGGCATGTCGGAACAAGATAAGTGAAACTACTAAAAAGGTGTTTTCATTTAAGGCTGCCTATTCAACTGAAATACTTTGTCAGTAAAATTGTCCTATTACCATAATACTTTTATATTTACAATCATATTGTGTACAATGGAGGGTAGTTAGTTATCTTCTATTTTGATAGAATAAAGTAAGTAGTACTTTGAAAGTTGCATGCATAATCTCGCACCACTTCTGAGGGCTTGCATGCTTTTACATTAGTACACAATCAAGCTCAGAGAGCAATACAAAAAAAGTTTGCCTAAGTAGCCAATCATCAAATGATTATGTATTTATTTATAAAAGTATAAAAGGAAGTAAAATTATGGACAGTATATTCATAAAAATTAACATGCTGAAGTACAAGACAATACTCGGAATGACTACATATTTTAAACTTCTGGTAGTTCTACTTTATGTTTTAACCAGATGTGAGAACCATAAACACTTCTACATCAAATTCATTTTTCATTTACAAAATTGCACATGTGCACCAAAATGAAATCACTCATGAAAGTTCTTTATAAGGCCTCTTTCAAGTATGTTCACCCCGATAGCCCCCACTTACTAATCATGTCACTAAACACAGTCTCTTTTGCATTCCATTCTCTCTCTCTTTGGAGAGTGGAATGAAACTGCTGACTCCATCCTGCCCGAAAGGCAGGCTTGCAGACCTGTCTAAGACATGTGAAAGTGCTCACAAGTGATATTTTTATTTGCAACATGCGATACGGTGGAGGTTTTTTTGTCGCCTTTTTCACCCACCATAACTTATATAAAGTACGGTAAACCTACCCTGCCTTGAAAAAGAACGCTGCGACGTTCGAAATGCATTGGATGGGTCTTTTGCCACATTAAAGTGCCCTTTTAATCATTTTTTTGTTCTGGTTTTCTTCCTGCTCCGTTTGTGCTGGTGCGCTTTTTGGTCTCCCTTTTCCCTGTATTGCATTGAGTAGCTGCACAGCCTGCCTGCCTGCCCTACCAGGATGTGAGTATTTGCATATTTTTCAGGGGAACCTGCCAATGAGACATATGGTGAGTGGGTTGCACCACACACCACCTGTCTTCAGGAGGATAGTACCCATTATATGACACAATAGGTACTATATCAATTGTTAGTACCCTGGTACAGTGGTCTGGCTTATTATCATTTTGAGATATACCTGCATTTGAGCGCTTCAGCTATTTTCCATATTGAAAATTGTAAAGCCTGTACAACCAACCTCACACTGATGAGACCCAAAATGTCGAAACAGCTGTCTGTGAGTGGTTTGACTGGCTTTGCATCTAATCCCATGCTGTGCTTAAAAGCTGTGTGAACAGCGAGCATTAGCTTATAAGGGCTCCATGTAACAATGGATTTCAGGCAAAAGGTGACACTGTGTGCTCATTTGCATGTCATTTCCCAGAATCCCTTGTTGCAGTGGGAGCATCATATACATAAAAAAAAGCAGAAACGCATGCCCCATAGTGTATTATCATTTAATACAATTGGCTTTTTGAAGAAACCTTATAAATGCACACTCACAAACATAAGGGTTAAAATCGCATTGTAGATAAACCTATAACAGGTAAGGGTTTCTGCTTAGCTGTAACTGCCAATTTCCACTTTGAGCAAGATGATCCAGCTCCCTGGTTTACTCCAATCTGGATGAGACACACACAGACACACACAAACCTCCCACTTCTTAAAAAGGCAAAAAGGATGGACCTCAACATTTTTAAAACTGGAGAGTACTAGATATCAATAACAAATTCCTGTCCCCTTTATCTTTAGCATACGGTCCATTATTCTTCTCCAATTGTGGAAATCTGAGTCTTTAACAATCCAAACAACTTGTCATACAATGTAAAGCACAGCAATCTGTGCTGTGATTCATGGTTGAGTTGGTAAAAAAAAAAACAGGGTTGTGGATGGGACCCTCAATTCTGTATTTGAAAATGTGTTAAATATTTGACACCCACCATAACAATCCCTTCATTTTTTTTAGAGCAAAATTGTTGTGCAAGTCTATCTTATTGCACTCATTTTTATATACAAGTTGATAACATGTTCAGATATAATATATATATATCACTTAATATAAAAAATAAACTAGAAAAACGATATTTTTAGAACAAACCTTTATATAGTGTGAGGTGCCAAGGGTATTGCTCATCACAGTACAAGACATTTAACTGGGTTGAACAACAGGTTTAAAAAAAGATTTCCTTGTAAATTTGTATGTTTTTATTTCAACATGCCAGTACAGCTTATCTTCCTTTGTGCACAAAACATCTACATTACTTTTCAACGGTGTCATGAGAATCCTCCCAAGGGATGCATCTCCAAAACATAACCTCAAATTACTTCCAAACTTTAAACAAATCAATTCAACAGAATGCAATTGATTGCAATCTTCACTAATACCTGGAGACTGATGACGATATCTCCGGGGCCAGAACCCCCACCCAGAGTTACTGAGCAAGGAGATTTGTAAGTGAACACATTTGTCATTTTAGAAGCCTGCAGTAATACTAAAATGTAGACAGATTTTCGCAATTGAGCTGAATTTTTTTTTGCCCTCCATTTATTTATTTCTCCGCTTTTGCATTTTTGTCTTGAGTCCCAGCAGTAGCTCAGATTCATGAAATAAATCAGTTATACCGAATGGATGAGGACAGGGGGGGAATCAATTTACCTGTATGCCATCAAGTAACTTGCTCATGCACCAGTAGCTGTCAGCTTCAATGTTCCGGAGAACTTCTTCGGGCAGGCTGGAAACATCGAAATGTTCCACTTCTTCTGCAGCTGAAAGTGCAGGAAACACAGACCAGTGAGCAAAGTTTACAGAATAAACAAAGCAAGTTTATATTATTCCAATTCGTAACCAAAAAAACAACACTTTTGACTCGCATATGAATAGGCAATTATTCAATAATGCCATTTGGTTATATTAAACGAACAAAATATTATTCTTCATTGAGATCAATTATGGAAATCAAGAACAGCTATGCTAAGCTAATCTATGAATATTTGTTTCAGAAGATGCTAATGGTTCCTCAACAATTAAGAGTTATGGCCAGAGAAAGAATCCAATTTCGAAATGACTATTTTGGCATTTACCTTCAAATTTATGAACTACTGGAATTAATTTAAGATAATTAATTTGCACTAGATGATTTTAAATTATAATTCCGAACGTAGCCTATTACACACTGCTATGAAAATGAAGATTTCCCCAGGGGATTATGATGAGTGCCCCATAATCGCGGTACAAAACTGGCGCCAGCAAAGATAACTGCTACATAATCGATCTGGGAACATCAAGTATATAGCTTAGTAATACCTTACTAAAGTAGATTATTTTTGTTGAAAATACGGGGTCCATAAAGACCATCATCAGTTTAGCATTACTAAGCTATTCAATACTCTATACACTTTAGATCCACAAAAATAAAAAAGGGGTTTAGTATAGTTTAGAATATAAACTCTGAAATGTTAGCCGTTTGTGTAGTATAAAGTATACAAATACAATTGGGGTGGGGTGGGGGGGGGACTAAGATGTAGTGTTATACATAAAATGGAAACAAAAATGTTTGTCAGACCATACTTTTTTTTATAATTTAATACTTTACATGATCAAATGATTCTCCAATGACCTAGTGAAGAAATCTTAATCTCAAGTTTGGTTTTAAAGTACTATATCTAGTTACAGATGTAATACGACTCAAGTGTTAATACTGCTCCGGGTCCCATTCAGAACATGAACACTGCGCAACTCCATCGCGGCAGACATGGTCCCCAGCACCACGGACCTGTGCATGTTCGTCTGCGGCACCGAGGACAGGAAGTCTGGCTACATCTGTAGTCCAATATATTGTTTGAGCAGTTTATTAATTCATTTAGATTTTAGCTTTAGATAATCTAAATGTATTATAATAAATTAAAGTTGAATAAATTAGCTTATAAACTCCTTGTTTGACGAGCAACAGCTACTGCACCATGCACTTTTTGCAAATGAAAACCTGAATGCCATCTATGGTGCTTCTCAGAAACACAGTACTGTATTATATTATACATTACTGTAACTACATTACTGAACGTGACAATCCATATAACCCCTAAGGTATTAGACTTTTTGAAACACTTTACTACATTGTATCCCCAATCTAATGTAAGAACTGGAGAAGATGAAAAATATTTTACTTTTTATGTTGATATATATATCTGTCAAAAAACCTCCCATCAGGTGAAAAAAAAACTCTACATTAATTTTTTTTAATATTTAAAAAAAAAATAGTATTATTAGAAGACTTTTGGTTCTCTTTTGAACATGTATGTGTCTACAAAAAAAATAAAAAACACTCGAGTCTTGGTATCCAAAAGTTCAAATAAATTGAATAGGTATGAGGACATATCCATTTGCTAGCATTATATTTCAGCCTCATACTGATTTCATGGCGTGACATGAAAGGTAGGTTTCTGCTTTTATCTTATCAAATAAGCCCTTCCATGCTTATGGTTAATGTGAAATCAACAATACAGCTTTTTCTTCAACTACACATTAAATTGAGTGCTACTTGTTAAAAAAAAAAATGTGAATATGTGCATTTTCAAAGGTTATAGAAAAATATGTTACCCCAAGTAGTCATATCTTTATACATTTGTAACTGTGTCCATCAGTATGATGACATAAAATTATTTTAAATAACAAGGGGACAGCTATTGAACGTAACATTTTTGGTGGTCAGATGTCCAGTTGCACTCATCTGTTACTGTCAGGAGCAGCTCCATGTTTTTACAAATCCATGATGAATCAGATATATATCTCTTTTCAGATGACTGCTTTGGAAACACTGTAAACTAGGTCAGCATCAAAGAAAGGATGCTTTCTTGAAGTGTGTTTTCCTTTTTGTGTTTTCTTTCATCTATTGGGATCTTCAAAGCAACTGGGCAATGCGCAATCAGCTAGAAGAAAATGGTCTGCAGCGCATGGCTCCAAAACCTGCATTATGACAAACCATGAGCTTGAATTCTCTGGTATTTCTGTTCCCAGTAGAAACTTAATTGTGCTGAGATCTGCGTAGGCTACATTTCATTTAACCAAACGATGCTTGGAAAAAACAAGAGTAAATAAAAATGCATAGATTTTATTTATAAAATGTTTTAACCAGGAAGTAATACATTGAGAGTTACCTCTTGTAGATAGGAGTTAATGCATCTGTTTCTTTACAGCACCTAATCAGTATTAAATATTTTTAACTACAAGATAACCCTATGAATTGCTATATCTGCATTCTGGCATTAGAGACTGAGAGTATATGAAGGAATAGATGCAATCGATACATTGCAGGTCAGAGGACTAAAGGAGTCTTAGTTAAAATGTATTTGCATACTTGTGGTTTATGCTGAAAATGTGATCACTTTGCATATCGATTAAAGAAATCCTAGCAGTACAGCAAGATTCATTTTACAGTAACAAAGGTTGAAATACTGTACTGTACCGAAAGAACATTCCACAATTAGTCCCTTTCAAGTAAGTCCAAATATGTACTTTTGGCACCGTAACACATCTGACCTCTTCCCACCCAAAAAGTTTAGACTATTCACCTAATTCAATCAAAAGTATGTTTACAAAATGTTGGGTGAAAATTAGCAAAACCTGGAAAAAATTCCCTTAAAAGCATGTCTCCATAGAGACTTCCGGTGACGTCATCCGGAATCCCTGGATAGCGAGAGAGCTCCCGGGTCCCCCGCAGCATAACGGAGCCAGAAGCTAATTTCCCCTGAGCATTTTCCACTCTGCACGGGCGGATAGCAAAGAGGAAATGCCGGACATGTCCTCCAAAACAAACAAAAACCCTAACCAGGGCGTATCGCGGTACTTTTCACCGCCGCAACGCGGGCCGGGCGCTTCCAGTGGGGAGCAAGTTGGCGCTGGTACACACGCCCCTGCACACAAAGAGCAGGACCGACGGCCCATGCGATGGTAGGGGAGAGTGCAGTTACACACTCCTACTTAGAAGATCTCCTCACTAAAACACATGACAAGCTGCACCAATCCCTACAACAGGATTTAAAAGCTGCAGTTACAGAGTTAATGAGGAAATAAATGGCCTCTCCCAGAGGACTACAGCTTTAGAAAATAAGCAGGAAGAGGCCCTTCAGGCACAAACAGCAGTAGATGATGAGATTCTGCACCTGGGCCAGGAGATTAACCTTATTAAAGAGAGCATTGAAGGTCAAGAAAATCGGGACCGGAGGCAGAATTTAAGGATTAGCAATATTCCAAAAGCAGTTCTTCCTGACCTCCTCTGGCCCTATTTAATAAATCTTTTCAATGCCATATACAGTATGATGACTTTGAAAAAAAGGATCTCCAAATTGACCGGGCCCATCGGGCGTTGGAACCCAGGTCAGACGACCCAAAACGTCAGAGAGACATAATTGTATGGCTCCATAGCTACTCTGCTAAGGAAAAAATAATTGGGGCATGTAGGGAGAAGGATGTCATACATTTTGAAAATGAACCACCGCAAATTTTCAATGATTTGTCTAAAGTGACCATCGCAAAACGCCGGGGAACTTAAGCCGCTGACCCTGCTCCATAGGGAAAACAAAATATGATACAGATGGGGGTTCCCGTTTCGGCTTAATTTTATAAAAAACGGCAAACATCTTTTTATCAGGCACCCAGAGGAGATGGATAATTGTATCCGTATGCTGGGCCTGACACCTCCATCACCTCAAAATCGTGAACCATCAAAATCCCAAAGATCAGATCGGGGTGCGGGATCATCCAGAGCCTCGGAGAATAGCAGAACAAAATTCCCAAAGATCAGAGACGACACTGCGCAGACCTGTTGATTGCTGTTGGAGGAAAGAAGAGCTGGTCGATTCCACTCCACTTACCTGTATGGCTGTCCTCGTTGAGATTTTGATTTTGACGTCTGCAATCAAGTCTGGGTGGGAAGATCCCTAGTATTGATGGGGCCCGGCCAAGACGAGGCCAGTTTTTCCTGTTGAGTTTGGGGGTGTTCGGGGTGTGGAGGGGTCGTGGTTAACGGAGGCGACCCAACTGGATTATGCTATGGAGCCCTGTTTGTTATGCTGGTAACGTCGAGGGTTCAGCTGATGAGCCCGACTACCAGACGATATGCACCCGTGAGCTCTAACAGGGACTGGGCGGAAACGGACGATCCTTACCTGACCCTTGGCTGTGCAGCTATACTTTCGGCAGTATATTCAGCTTTGATCGGTGCTCCTGTTCTTTGTTTTGAGAGGTCTGGTCCTACAACCGGATGCCCGACGAAGAGCCGAGCTCCGAGGGGTTAAGTACTACGTCAGCGAGAAATAAGTATAATTAATTCTATTCTGTATTGTTTATAATTTGAGCCTTTTCCCGATTCATATATGGGTCCAATAAGTGGCTGAGTTGCCCAGTCGTGCACTCTACCCGCCCCCAGGATATACCGATTTTGTTTTGGTTATTTAGGTTTGAAGGATCCATCCCTGTTTCCCTCCTCTTCCCCTTCTAAAATGTTGAGTGGGCTCTCGGCACTCTGATCAGGGCCAGACTCCGGGCGGTCAAGAGCCCTCTCTTTGGGGGATAGAAGTTTTTTATTTAAAACTACCAGTTGAAGTACCCAACTGTTTTTCATGTGATTGATAAATGGTAATCACTGGTTTTCCGCTAAGAGGACTCAAATGTCCAAGTTATCTGAAATTTTCTTTTGAAGTGCTTTTTGAAACGTTGGAACTATTTAGATTTGTTTGTGTATTTTGTGAATTGTTTATCCGTCTCCCCTATGTCCCTAACCATCTCCTTTCCCCCTCCCTCTCCTTCCCTCCCCCACCCCTTACCCCCCCTTTCTCAGTTTCCTCTCCTTTCCCCATCTCACCTTCCCTTTCTTGCTTTCCCTCTTCAATTTGTCTCTACTTCACCTACATGTGATGCATATGTTAGTGTGTAAGTTAAGTGTATTTGAACTGTTGGAACGATGTTTTGAATTTTCTAAAAATTGAGGCTATCTCCTCTGAAAATCATGGGCGATGGCCGATCTATTAATAACAGGATCTTATAAAAACAGAAAATGTTCCGGCGCCAAAAATAAGTCCAAACACCAAATGAGTGCTTCTGATTATACGTAATGTCCAGTCCTGTTGACCTGTTGATCCTTCAGACATATCTTGAAGGTTGTCTCACAATATGTGGAGATAGATAAAAACCGACACAAAACCGATCATAGTGTATAACTATAAAATGTTGATAGACCAATACATACAATAACATAAAAGACAAACAATAGCAACCAATCAAAACAAAGACTGGGAAAAAAAAAACCTGGCGCACAGCCAAAGGAGTGGGTCACCAACAGAATGAATGAAAAAATTATCCTTTATTGATCCATATAGGAAACGGCGGTAAACACCCTCCAACGTGTTTCTTGTATGGAAATACACTTTATCAAGGAGTATATACCCACCTCTGTGAGGTCCTTATAAACACTGCCTGTGTCCCCGCTTTCGCGCCAAAACCGGCAGTGCGTGGGGGCCTCAAAGGAGCGTCATGATGTCGACACTTGAAAGCAGCCCATGCTCATCCATAAGGCAATGTGATAGGGCAACGGACCTAAGCATGCCCATAGTCCCGCCCCTCGGGGAGGGTGAAATGATGCATCTATGTGTGTTGAATGAGCACTTGGTCCCTGACGTACAGGGGGTGGAGTCGTAGGGTCCACCGCTCCTCCCACATCTTGGCAGGTATAGGAGCAGTCTGCCTGCGCTATATAGGATCATTTTTTCATTCATTCTGTTGGTGACCCACTCCTTTGGCTGTGCGCCAGTTTTTTTTTTTTTCTCTCTTCATTACTTCAAGCACTTGGCTGCACGCCAACCAGGAAAATTGGATTGGGGCATACATATGTGAGTATTTTTCTTCTTTTCATTTGTGCATTATCACATGCTGTGAGTCCAGGGACCTACCTGTGAAGAATTGGCAGGGGACATTGTTATCTACCCCATACCCAGGGACATTGGGTCTCCTATGGGACTTTACATACTTATCTGACTAGCCCCAATCCCAACTCCTACCTATATTATTCCTATTACATGGATTTAGCGCTGGAGCGCATTAATCACTAACTATGCCTTCTAACCAATCAAAACAACCTAATAGTAACACAAAACTGAACAACACCTATGATGAACTAAAAAAACAACTTGTTTAATAAAAATATAGAAAAATGAAGAAACAGCGCATGTGTGAATATATATGCAATGGTGTGCCCCCCCCCCCGTTACCAGATGTGCAGTGGTGCTGAGTACCTGTTGCTCACAGAAGATCTGAGATCCCACCGATGTTATTGGAGAAAACAGGACAGACTTTAGGGGTGATAGCTGGTTCCCCTTCATTCTTGGGTTAGCGCCTCCATATGTCGCAGGCTCCAGGAGTGCTGGAGGCAGTCCATGCGGAAGAACTCTCGAATACTCCCCCTGATAGACTACAAACTCAGGCAGGAGCATATTTTGTAACAGGAACAGCTTTATTGTCTCAGCAAAGAATACAGCAGTCAGAAACTGCGTACACTAACACTTGGTCTTCAGCCTTAGGATGGTTCCTGGACTCAACCCCCAGACATGGGTCCTAGCTCTTCCCCCTACTCCCTGATGGAGCAGGTGGTATGGTCCTCGCTCCCACTCCCCTAAGGGAGGAGATAGAAGGTGACAGAGCCCTGTACACCTCTTCTGTGGGACCTGTCTCTCTCAGGGGAGAGACACACTGGCAACATTTAGGAAGTGCAGCCCCTTAAGTACCCTGGAGGAGGGTTCAAGGTCTGAACCCAGGATTGGGAAGCACACAGGCCTTGTCTTGCCTCCCCCTGTCACTCAATGAAGCTGCTCACTGCTGGGGAAACCCTGGATTAGGCCTAACACTACTTGCACTGTACCAGGATTTACATGTTAGGCAGGGCAGGGTAGTAGCCAAAACCAGACATGGCTACACACACACACACACCTCTCCATTGATAGCAACTATTCAGGAATTAATGGATGTAAAAGTGTTTATTTTCACAATGTTAATGTATTTGGAAGTACTGTAGTAAAGCTGCATAAACTGCATTTACAATTGTGTTTCTAAATCCAGCTTCAAAGTACATTAATTACCAAACAAAAAGCATACATCATACAAAAGATTATTCAGTAACATTACACCTTGAGATGTTCTCTTACTCAGCCTTAGTTGGAATTAAAAAGGTTAAACTTTCCATGTACAACAATAAAGAGGAAACCTTTCTAATTTGATCCATTTTATGACAATGACATTGTCCACATCTACCTTTGTGTGTAGCCTCGTTTAAAAAGAAGCATATAGATTAAAGAATGTTTGTAAAATGTACAGAAGGCAAATGTGCATCGGTGTCAATATCGCACAGGAAACTATTCAAGAATCAATTATGTCTTTCAGCTATGTTTCTTATTTTCTACAATCTCCTGTAGAGCTTTGCATCATGTTATCTATTTAAGCGCATAAGACAGCAAAACAGTAGCCTCAAGAAAAAAGCTGTAACACAGAGTAGGTGATGTGCCGTTTTGACGGACTCTGTTGCTGCAAGTAATGCCTTTAGCTAGTGTTTATTCCTTCCGAGGACACAAACTAATTCTTGAGGAACTCCCCTATGGGTTAAGAATTTAGAATCTAATCCGTAATGTAGAGGTTCTTTCAGCCCTAAGGGTGTTAAAGATCACAAACAGTGTAACAGTTTTTCTGAATGTCATGAAAGTGGGAAGAAATGGAGTGAAAGAACAAAGGGCAGTGTGCTTTGCTTTTCCTGTACTACAGTATACTGTATATGGTAGCGCTGGTGGTAGGTCTGTAAAAATGTGTGAACTAGTCTTAGAACATTTGTGTCTGTGGGAGTTGAGGTATGTGACCCCTTGCAGAGTTGAGTTTTATGATCATAAAACTTATTTTAATGACAAATCTATCACATAGAAGAACAATAAAAGTTTTTAGTAAGGTGTCGGTTAATGAGAAGTCCACCCCATCTTCTCTACTGCCTGTAGTATAGTGGAATGTAGTCACAGGGGGAATAAAATAAGAGCCAAGAGGTGTTACACCATAATACACCTTCCATGCTAGTTAATGGGTCATAATGGGTCATGGGTCTGGGGAAGGAGTGGCTCAGTGAGTAAAGACACGGACTCTGGCACTAAGTTTGGAGCAGGGGAATCTGGTTCAATTCCTGGTATTCGCTCCTTGTGACCTTGGGCAAGTCACTTTATCTCCCTGTGCCTCAGGCACCAAAAACAGATTGTAAGCAGTGATAGTGTCTGCAAAATGTCTCTGTAAAGTGCTACGTGAAACTAGCAGTGCTATACAAAAAAAAAATATATATCGTAATAAATAATTAGGCATTTGCCCCATAAGACACAATAGAAAAATGCTGAGGCACTCCATTCCTGAATAAGTAACACATTTATTGTAACTGTATCAATGGTTCAATGTATTACTCACCCCATCAGGACATGCATACATCAAAAATATGTGGGACTTCTGTACTATAGTATAAAAATGCCTGCCAAAAGGTAACCCTCTGACGTAAATGCCTGCCAAAAGGTAACCCTCTGACGTCATCATAAAAGGTACCTCACCAAGTGACAGAGCAGATATACTGGCAGGCGCATAGTGAAAATACAAACAGTGCAATAGTGACAAAATATCTACATTAATATGGAACATTGCACATGAACACAAGAAAAATAGGGGCTATTCAATATAATTGTAGATACATACTAAATGGTTTACCCATAAGTCAATGAACAATGAACTTTGTGATTAACCATATAAAAATACAATATACTTGTAACCTAGTGAGGACCAACACATTGAATGGCAAGAATATAGTATGTGATATACTAATGGAAACAGCCAAACACTGAGGATGGATAAGCCCGGAGAAGATCTATTATAGAGCAGTTCCTGTAATATAGTTCCAATAATTAAGAAAATATAAAACAGAAACATCTGCAGGACCTAAGGTAGGATATCTCATGATTGGGACAATAAGCTCTACAAAATGTCCAAATTCTGTAATATTGAATACAGGGTTGTGACGGTGAAGGGGTAACCAGACCAATTATAAAGGTATTATGCCTGGCTGGTTGCCCCTAAACCCTGTTGGGGATGAAGGGGTTAACTGTATGGTCACCATAATGCCATGATTTCCCAGTATATCACCAGTGATGTCCCCTGGGTCATACCGTAGTAACTATTGGAGTGTCAGTTCTGAAGCTCAGAACCTAGCTGCAGTCCTGTTAAAATATACTGTATGTGTAGAATGTGCCCGCTAAGCAGAGGGGGCCACTAGCGCTGTGGAAAGAGTTAATTGAATAAGCGTGCCTGCGGTGAGCGGCTGCATTGAAGCCCTGAATCACTTCCTAAACCGCTCAGGGAAAGCCTTAACCACAAACTCAAGTGGATAAGTGGCTTGCGGTCTAGTTGAAGTGGCGGAGTGCAACAATGTATCCGGCAGTCTCGTTAACCAATTAGGGTCAATTGGTAAAGTGCTTCTGCGGTTATTAAGCAATGCTACATTGTATGCCGGCTTCTAACCACAGAACGATTATAAGTCAAACCGCAGACACATCACAGAGACCATTCAATTAAGGGGCTAACTTGCATTCGGAGTGAGCTAGCACTCTAATTTTTAAAATGCAGATGGCCAGGAACTAATCATACACATACATGTTGTTATAATACCACCAATTCATATAGAAGCCACATATGAAAATAAACATTGTTGTAGGTATTTTAAAATATGAAGACAGGAACCCTTTCCTGTCAGCCCAGCAGTGAAACCATTACCATGCGCATATGTTTGGGATAAATGAGCTGAGGGATTTCCAACTCCGTATTTTAAAGGGCACCCTGCTGGGCTGGTGCCCCAATGTCTAGAGAAGTCCGGAGTTGAAAGCCTCAGAGACCCGGAAGTGTTAGGACGGGATACAGTAAAGAACCCTGTACCGGTGTGAAGTACAGACTATCAACAAATGGTAGCCGACACCCAGACTTACTGTCACCAGGTAAGGGGTTGGGTCCCGTATGCTAAGCGGCATAGATGCTAAGTTAGCGCATGCTCTTAGCAGACCGGGAAGCGATCTCTGCCAGGTTTATGAGCTACTGGAAAGTCTGGGATAGGTGAAAAAAGTTATTCCCACGGGGGGATTGGCTGTACAGGTTAAGGATAGGAGTGTTAAGCCTATAAGAACGCCTGCGGACCGGTTTTGAATCAGATTCACCTAAGATTCAGACAAGAAACATCTTAAGCGTCAACCAAGGTCCGTTCCAGCGTCAGTGGTGTTCCGGAGTGTGAGGGGTTAAAACAACGTAACCAATTATTGCACCCCTCTTCCAGAATTCGTTTGAGCTAAGGATTCCCGAACGAATCCTATAAGGACACAACAAAAAATTTCCTTCGGCGGAGATACAGGGGTTGCATTCCGCGCCCCTAGCCAAGGACTGCTGCACGGCTCTATTCGCGCACCACCCCGCTCCGGTGCAGTGGTGCCTAGAGACTTTGTTTTTGAGTTATTTGTTCTGTGGACATTATATTTCGTTTCCCCACCCCAGTAAGTGTATATTAAGAATAAATGTGAAGAATTGTGTGTTTGTCTTAAATGAAATCAATTACAATTTATTTTACCCTCTTTGTTGTGCTCAATCCAGAATCCTGGTATTAATGTGTTGATGAGACCTGGTCTCCCGTGACAAGGGTCCACAACTCCAATTTGCAGACGCCACCTGCTATACGCAGTTGCATGCTGCTGTTGTAGAGATGCGAGCACATGTGGAACCCAATAGGGGTGTAGAGATTAGCTAGTGAAGCTGCAGTCCAAGAATCAAACGCTACAAAAGGAGACGTACTGGGGGCAGACTGGTGGAACTATGCTTTTCTGCAAAGGAGGAACGTCAATAATAAAAACGGAGCTGTGTAGATAAAGGCCAACAGATCGAATCAGAACAAAAAACGAGGAGAGGTTAGCTAAATTAGATTTATTTACATTGGAAAAGAGGCGTCTAAGAGGGGATATGATAACTATATACAAATAGATTCGTGGACAGTACATGGAGCTTTCAAAAGAACTATTCATCCCAAGGGTAGTACAAAGGACTCAGAAGCATCCCTTAAGGTTGGAGGAAAGGAGATTTCACAAGCAACAAAGGAAAGGGCTCTTTAAAGTAAGGGCAGTTAAAATGTGGAATTCATTACCCATGGGGACTGTGATGACAGATACAATGGATTTGTTATTTAAAAAAAAAAGGTTGGACGTCTTTTTAGAAGGGAAAGGTAAACAGGTATATAGCAAATAAGTAAACATGGGAAGAATGTTGATCCAGGGAGTAATCCGATTGCCAATTCTTGGAGTCAGGAAGGAATTTATTTTTCCCCTTATGAGATATCATTGGATGATATGACTCTGGGGTTTTTTGTTTGCCTTCCTCTGGATTAATAAGTAAGTATAGATATAGGATAAAGAATCTGCTGTCTAAATTTAGCATAGGCTGAACTTGATGGACGTATCTCTTTTTTCAACCTCATCTACTATTTAACTATGTAACTTTGCACTTTGGTGCAGCCAAAAGGGTAGCTAAAGAGTGTGAGCCATTTGCTGCCGTTTGCTGATGTTAAAGCTTCTCTATTTCAATCTGAAGCTTTCCAGCACTTTTATCCCCTGGACCCAATTTTCCAACTCTATCTGTCCATGAAATATCTGTGAATTGGCTGTATAACCCTGTTCTTTTAATGTAACCATGTATTGTTATAACTCTGTGCCCAGGATATTGTTGAAAACGAGAGGTAACTCTCAATGTATTACTTCCTGGTAACACATTGTTTTAAATAAATTATAAATAAAGTAGGTGTGGGGTCACTCTGCAGAGGTAAATAGAGCTCCCTATCCACCTAAGCATAGACCCAGTCACAATAATCATGTTACTTCAGACTGAAGTACTACAGCATTTTTCTATTGTGGATTATGTGCAGATCCAGTGTCAGTGGAGCACACAGCAATTCCCATAGCTGCAATGTTTTGCTGCCAAACATCTGGCTAGGTGTGCAGACCTCTAACCTATATAACTCCACAAGGCCCATCTTACATGCTGGGAGTGTAATATCTTTAAATGTTTAAACAATTATTTTAAAATACTTAAACTGTCCGATTTGTTTACATTTAACCTGTTAAACATGTCCCTGGGCAGAATTGCCCCTTTAAGCATCTTCAGTGTTGGTAATTCCCGTGCTCTCCTAAATTTTCTACAAACAAGCTTCCATTTTGCTCACAGCAACTATACATGCTGTGTAATACGCCAGTCAAAATATAATATTTAGCATGTAAAATATAGATAGGGACCTAAAAGTGACGCAGCTTCTGTGTGCTGAGTTGCATCCTCTGCAGCTTAACCATTGTGTGATGTCACATTCAGGTAAATAGGGTATTCTCATAGTAAATATGGCTCCTTCTGACCCTTCTGAGGCTTGTTATATAGTCCTCGCTGCTGCGCGTGCGGGCGCCGGCGTTGCGCGTGCATGTTTAGTTGTTAGGGTGCAAGCGGTGACCTGTGCGGTTAGGGGGCGTGACTGTCACAGTGTTAGGCCGCGCAATGATTGGTTCGCAACGTGGCAGCAGCGCAAAAAAATTAAATTTTATTGTATTTTCCCTGGTCTGCCGCGCCACCGCTCACGGCCGTGCGTCAAAAGTATATAAACGTCTGGCTTAACACAGCCAATTATAAGTGACGAGCGCGCGCACAAGATTACACGCCTAAGGCCGAGTCCATAGACGGACATGCAGTGCTGAGGCGTGCGGACGCTCCACGCTGAGCCCCTGCATCCTCAATGAGGATGCCTTGAGAGGGGGCTCACGCGAGCGTCCGCAGGCGTGCTGACGAGTTGGAGGTTTCAGCTGAGCGCCAAGCTGTTTTTCAGCGCGCTGTCGGCTGAAAACCTCCAATCACAGCACAGCAGCGTCAACGTCACGGCGCCGTGACGTCGGCGCCGTGACATTGACGTCAGTGCGTCGCGGGCGATTGGCCCAACGACGTCACTGCCCCGCCTCCAACCACCTCCCCCCGGCTCCCTTCGCGCACGCTGGCTTGCCTGCAAGTCCGTGCAATCGCGCTGACTGAAGCAGGCGAGCCTCAGCGTTAGCGCGCCTCCGCTCTCCCCACCCCTCTATGGCCCGGGCCTAAGATGTGACTCTTGTAGAGTAGCACTGCTTAGTAAATATGTGCCTAAATATATTTTATACTCCATCATATTGACATGTTTATATTGTGTTGTTCACCACATTTATTGAAGCTATTTACTGTAATATTAACATTAACAAAAGATTTCTTGCACCTCACTAAGTATAGACGCACACTTTCAATCCTCCAGAGCTTCTTTGACTACAGGACAAACTAAAACTCATTACTGGAGTTAACTGAACTGCCTGCAGACAAATGCAACACTACAACAGAGGTTTAGTTTACATCTTAATAGGGAGATTAATTAATGTGCAATAGATACAATTGTTCATTAACTGCCACTGACTTGAACCAAGGTTAACGGATGAACGTGGCCATCGCATTTTAATGAATCTCTCGTTAAATACTGAATGCATTTGAAACACGTTTATTAGTGGTGAGATTGACTTTGTACAGCCTATAAAACAAGTGGATTTCACAGTGGTTACAACACAATAGACCACATGCAAGTTGTACATGCAGTGATTTCCCAAAGCAGGGGCGTAGTTATTGCCCGGGCACAGCACGGGGGCCTGTGCTCATGGGGGTCCTTCTCAGGGTTGCCGACAGGGGGGAGAGCCGAGACATTTGGCCCAGCAGTCTAGCAGACAACCAAAGAAGTCAGGGCCCCCTTCCTCCTCCGGGCTCCTTAACAGCGACTTGCCGGCAGGATCGGGAGCTGTGAGGGGGGGGGAAGGGGTTGGGGGATTGCAGAGAGCAGGCAGCAGAGGCTGGGGGTGGAACTGATGCAGAGCTCTGCTCGCCCCTGCTCTCCGTGACATCAGGGGGAGGAGTTACCATGTGCTGCTGTGGGAAGGTATGTGTGTATTTGTGTGTCAATTTGCTGTGTCAGTTGGTTGTTTGTGTCAGTTTGCTGTGTCTGTGTTTGTGTGTCAGTTTGCTGTGTGTGCGTTAGTGTGTCAGTCAATTTGCTATGTGTGTTTCAGTCTGTCAGTATGCTGTGTGTATTTGTGTGTAAATTTGCCAGTTACAGTTTGCTCTGTCAGTGTGCTATTTATGATTCAGTGTCTCAGGGTGCTGTGTGTACCTCAGTGCAAGCAATTGAGGTAAAGTGACAATCTTTTTATTAGAGCATTTTAAAAATAGTTTGTGTCATTCTTTACACAATTGTCTAGAATTAACTGTATTAAAAGAAGAAGTTACTGTGCAGTATACTGTACACCAGTGTTTTTCAACCATGTGTGTGTTTGTGGGGGAGGTTATTGTAGTGTGCATGTAGGTGGTTATTCTAATTTGTGCATGGGAAGGGGGTTACCCTATTGTAGAGGGGGGATTGTATGTGTGTGTGGAGAAATTGTATGTGTGTCGTCAGGGGTTGGAGGGGAGGATTGAGGGGTCTGGATTGAGTGTGGAAGTGTGGCGGGGGGGGGGGTTACTGAGTGATAGCCGAGCGGGGTGGGGGGGAGAAGAGTGTGAGAGGGAAAAGGGGTTAGTGAGGGAGGGGGTGTAAGAGGGGGGAGAATAATACATGAGGAGAGAGGGGTGACTAGACCAGAGTGAGGAGGTGAAAAAGCAGGGAGGGGGGGCTAGCAGGGCTGCCAACACGCTGGGTGGGGAGGGGGGCGGGGCGCCGATGGAAACTCCTTAATCTTCTGAATATGTTCACTCATAATGGGGCCTTGAAAAAAAATTTGCCCAGGGCCCCCGCGTATGTCTCGCTACGCCAATCTCCCAAAGTAATGAATATGATCTACCCCTCAGCTCCACATTCATAGATTACGACAAAGCATTTGATTCTGCCTAAACCTCAGACGTTTTAAATCAGGAAGACAACAGTGTTGAAATGGCTTACTTTACAATGATATTACAGAAAGATCCGGCTAAACAGCAGGGACTTGAAGGTGCACAGCTCGGTGACTGGAAAAAAGGGCAAAAGAGCACTGCTAGTTTAGAGAGATTTATTTGCAACTACAAGATGTGCATGGCAGCAAATAGTACAAAACTCAAATGCATTTCGCACCCCGGCACTTTCTCAAACCAATTTCTAAAGCAATGTTGGGGATATTGGACTGTGGAATATATCCCTGTACATCAAGCATGTCAAACTCAAAGGCCAACACGGGCCAAATAAACAAAGTTAAGTTTAGGTGGGCCGCAAAAAAACAAAAACTTCAATTTTCATAGAAACGTAGGTTTATTTCGAAAAGTACAGTATATATTAAAAAAAACAACAAGAACAACGATAAAATTAATGTTTTCTTCCTGACACTTGGCATCTCTGACTCTCTCTCCCTCTCCCTCTGACTCTCTCTCTCTCAGACACACACTCTCTCTCTCAGACACACACTCTCTCTCTCAGACACACACTCTCTCTCTCAGACACACACTCTCTCTCTCAGACACACTCTCTCTCTCTCAGACACACTCTCTCTCTCTCTCAGACAGACACACTCTCTCTCAGACACACACACAGATACACACACACAGATACACACACGCACAGATACACACAGACACACAGATATATATATATATACACACACACACACACACAGATATGTACACACACACACACACACACACACACAAACACACCGATACACAGATATACACACACACACACACAGATACACACACACACACACACACACAGATACACACACACACACACACAGATATACACACACACACACACACACACACAGATATACACACACAGATAGATACACACACACACACACAGATACACACACACACACAGAGATACACACACACACACACACAGACACACACACAGATTTATATACACACACACACACACACACACAGATATACACACACACACACACAGATATACACACACACACAGATATACACACACACACACACAGAGATACACACAGATATATACACACACACACAAAGATACACACAGATATATACACACACAGATATATACACACACAGAGAGATACACACACAGGAGAGCAGTGGAGAGCAGAGGCAGTGACGGATGTGAGTGACTGGGGGGAGAAGGAGGGGGGAGGAGGAAAGGCATGCGATCCGTGCAGGACAGGCAAATGTATAACTAACTCCCCCCCCCAGCACCCCTCCTACCTTCTCCTATCACCCGGGGCAGAAGGGGACGGGACACCGCAGCAACAGGAGTCAGGAGCGGGAAGGCAGACACACACTCACCGTGTGCTCTGCACAAAGCGGAAGCCCCGCTCCCGGCTTCCTCTCTGCCTGCAGCCAATCCCCTGCGGCCCGGCCGGCATTCTAAGGCCCGCCCCCCGCATCATCATTCATCCAATCCCCTGCTGCCCGGCCGGCATGAAGGAGGGATGATGGGGAGGGATAATCGCACCGCCATTCTAGGCAAGCCACGGTGCACCAGGGCGCCGCGGCGCACATATTGGGAACCACTGGGCTGGGCCGCAAATATGTTCGTTGTGGACCGCATGCGGCCTGCGAGTTTGACATGCTTGCTGTACATAGAGGACATTGCTGTCCTGCACTCAAAAAAAATTATTCAAAAAGTACAAGGCGGAGGGGTGGTAGAGTGGATACTTTCGGGACCAATCAATCTGTTGCCTTGTGCATTCGCCCTCCCCCACCCCCCTCACCTTCTTACTACATGCCCCCTTATATCTGGGACATATTACATGAATGAAGACTAAATTCTGACCTGTTGCCCATCTACCAATATTCCCTAGAGTCTAACACAATGTCCTGTAAATAATCATTATTGTCAAATTTATATGATGATCATATCCTGGGTGACTCTGTAGCACTGATTCTTGACTTCAGGTTCTTCGCCCAGTGATATTATAAGGAACAATTCTATATGATATTGCCACATCAATCATTAGATTACTTAAAGACACAAAAAAGATGAGGATAAGCAAAAGTGTGCGACAGGGGAAAAAAAACACGTAACAAAAGCTTTTTACAACAAGATGTTAAAAATTGTTCAAGACTTTGAAATAGGAAGAAAAATAAATAAAAATCAACAATAAATACTTGAGTCACTTACAATGTGCAAACGGCATTATTATTTTGCCACAAGTCCAGAAGATATCATGCAACAAATCAGATAATCTGCCAAAGCACGATAGAAGGTAAGAATCTCAGGAAGACCAAAGTGATGTTCAACAAATGTGTTAACTCTAATATATAACTATTCAAAGATTTTAAACAAGTAAGTCACGGCCATGTGATACTCTTTGTTGACATCGGAAGAAATCAGTATAATTCAGATCACAGATTTTATCTAGGACTCAATTCTGGCACAGAAAAGTGTAATAGCCAGATCAGCTAGTCCCATGAGCTACATTATTCTTAATCATATTTTATATATAATTAAGCTTCAACTGTTTTAAAAAATGCTCTTGCTGAAAATTGCGCTCCCAATGCATGTATTAAATCATTAACCTGTGAATCCATTATTTTTCCTACAGACGCAATAAAATACATTTTCTTAGCCCAACAACATAAAGACATGAGCTACAGCACAAAAAGTACGTTATCGGGATAATAAAAACAAAGTAAAGCTAAATTGTAAAATATACCGGTATTAAAAGGATGCAGGTGTAGCACCGGCATGCATAATGTACCAATGGAAAAAGTCACCGTTAAACGAAATCAGCCGTGCGCAATAAGAGCAGGGATAATGTGTTATGGTGTGCGCCAGCGGGAGCAATAGCACGCATCATATCTGTACAAAGGAAGTAGGACAATGATTCACCAAGATTAGCGCTTAAATTGTTTTAAAGCAGCAAAACGTGAAAAAAATTCAGTCTTGTACTATTAGATACTGTCAGCATTAGGAGTTTACAAAAAATGCAATTTTTTATGATTTTTTTTTTTTAATGTACTGATCATTCTTTGGTGGCTACAAAAAACATTTAGAAAGTCATATCCTCTTCCTCTTTTGAAACAAGCTCTGACACACACCTTTTTGAGCTGTGCCCTTTGGCAACAAAGAATCACAAACAGATCTGTTGCAGTGTTCCAAACAGCAGACTGTCTATTACTGTGAAAGCTGTAACAATAATGTGTTACACTTAGTAATATAATGTTATAAATCAGCCGTAGCATTTCACAGACTACAGCACAAAGTTAGAAGGCGGTCATTATGTTAGGCACACAATCAGGATTTTTACAGATTTATAACAGGAGCACCAATGATTGCCAGTTTAGGTAAGAAGAAGAAAACAGGATGAATGTAGTATTGCTGCTTTAACAAATGATATAGCTCATGCCACGGATGATCGCTTTTTTCTTGGGTCACTTTGATAAAATACGTTTTAAAACCAATATGTACATATTACTATAATAATCTCTACCAATCTTTAATCTTCATTTGAAGTATAGTGCTTGCACCTGTTAAGGCATGATGATTCTTATTCTGTTATAAACCACACTTAAATTATAACAAGAACACATATATTGACAAGCAACACACTGTTTTCCTACCTTGTCGCCAAAGCATAAATTGTTCCTTTATAGTTCCACAGAACAGCTTCCCATAGTGAAAGGCAATGATGAATTGTTGTGACAAGAAAGTTGGCAAACATCTGTAGATACTTCTATAAATTCCCCAACACAACAAAATGTTGTAAAATAAAACAAAAGGGATGTAATGCCCAAAATAAATTCAAAACATACAGTAATTCAAAAGGATATGCTTCCAAAGTAAAAAGAGATAACCCAAAGCTTAACATCTTCATAACATTCAATAGTCACAGCATGGTGCAGATAGAGAAGACATGTTTATATACACGGGATCCTTATATGACCCGTTTAGGTGTGTCCTCTTCTAACCACACAGTAATTACAGTTGCAAAAAGAGAAGAAAGCCCTGGGACACATTACAAGACATTTAATCTTATTATGTTATACAATAATTATGGGTCAACCGGCTGTATCTGTTTAAATCAGTTTTCAGAATTTGTAACTTTTGAAGTGTAAAAAGGACTTTTGCCAAGAGACCCAAGGTAATTTTGTTGCCAAGTTTGAGGAGACTTGGAGGAGCAGAGCGATTGTTCCCAAAATCACTTTCTTTTATATTAGAAAAAAACTGAATATATTTTCGCAAATAAAATTGTTAAGATATAAACAACAGTATGTAATTATTGCTGTTTTACAGAAAGTAGCGCTCTCTGGTTTTTAAATATTCAAAGCAGCAAATCTTGTCTATTTTTGTATTTACCGTTTTTGAACCATATGGATCCCTCCAGAGCAGAACTACACTATGTTCCATTCCAAGGGCACCAGGTTCCTGAGATACTTACTGTTCCCTACCAGTGTTTCCTCTCCCTTCTCAGTAATCTCAGGATGCCAAACAACAGGCCAATATGAAGCCGTAGGATGATCTTCTGGCTTCTTATTGCAAAGTTGCTGCTTACCTGATGGGTAATTGCTTGTGCAGCATCTCTATTTTGTTGATTTATGTAAGCATATTATGTGTGATTGAATATATGTTTACAGTATACTGAAGGTATGTGTATGAATAAGGCTGCGCTTATAGTGACAGCGACGGCAAAACAAATGTATTGCCGCCGTCACGTGCGCTTATAGTAAGCGCGACGCAACGGAGCGACGCTGGCAGCCCGAATTTTTGAAGCTGGTCAAATTTGATATTTCAGAGGCTGTCGCCACATATGACAGTCTCTGAACCAATCAAAGACCTGGTCGCCCGCGACGTTGCAGGAAAGCGAATTATAACTTTTGCTAGCGGCGACGTCATCCGTCGCATCGCGCGCACTAAAAGCGCGGCCTAAGATTCTATCCTTAGTGCCAGATTAATCTGTGGCTAGGACAGGTTTCAACTCACCCAGCAGGCCAGAAAAACTGATTTATAACAATAAGACACAGATGCTGATCAGAAGCATCAACTGTTTTCTTTCTAAGACCGGTGGGTTGAGAATTCCCATTGTACAAGGAGGTGCATTCTTCTATACTAAGCTTTTCAGGGGTCATCTTATTCTCCCAAATGTGTGGCAGACATTTTGAAGACTCAGGTTACATCTTTATCAAGGATAAAATCCTTAAGAGTTCATCCAATCAAAAAGCATATTCATTTTCATAGGTTGCCAGCCAACACTGAGGAGACCCATTAAGGTAAAAACAGCTGTCTGTGGGTGGGTTTACTGGCTATGCATCTTAACCCAGGCTGTGCTCAAAGCTGTGAAATGCAGCACCCTTAAGCTTATAGGGGACCATGTTAAATGGTTTTGAAGCAAAAGGTGGCATTGTGTGCTCATTTGCATGTCATTTACCAGAAACCCTTGCTGCAGTGGAAGCGCTGTGTGCTGGGTGATAATGGTGAAAGGAATAGATGATTGTTATTATGTCCTGATATGTAAAACCATAGAATTCAAAGAGGCTGTACATTTTTTTTCACACCACTGTATATATATATATGTATGTGTAGCCAGGTTCCCCCCCCTTCTCGCATTACAGCCGTTGCCGGGAACGCGGGCATGCCGTTGCTAAGGCCACAGTTGGGTTGTTAAGGTCGGGTGACTCGGAGTGCCGGGCACAGTGAATATTGCTCGGCAGAGTTGCGCATGCGCAAAAGACGCGCGCAAGGAGCTGGCCTCAAAGTAGGGACTATATCTATATCTGTAGCCAGGGCGCCCCATGTGACGCCAGAGGACCAATAGGGTTGGGGCATCTCCCTGCAAGGGATAGATGTATGCGTGTGATTGCATACGCAGTTCAGTTGGTGTCAGGAGCAGCAAGGGAAGGAGGTAGCGTGCAGGAGTCAGTGACTCTCTGCCCTAGGCTAGCAGCCCCTGAGGCCCCACATAGCCCTAAGTCACTACAGCGGAGTATTGTAGAGACCGGCCCCAGTTAGGGACATTACCCTTATTTGATAGCCAGTTTCTTAATAGACCCAGCCAACGCTGCGCGTACTGCCAGCGAGTTGGGCCTAGGCTGTCGCTATCGTTGCCGAGGCCTTTCAGGTGGGATCTCCCCGGATGGTGGTTGCGGTGTTCGTCCGACTATCGATCCTTTGTGAAGTTCGATTGCAGGTCCGAGCACTGGAGTGCTCGGCAGGTAATCTCGTTCAGCAAGTGCACCAACTTTACTGATTGATAATGTTACAGGACTAGTGACTGCGCAGTCATATGTGTTTTCTCCCTCAAAGGGTGTGGACAGATTGTGTAGGGGTTATGGACACGGGGTGGAATCACCCGGTGTAAGGGGAAGTTGAATTGCTAACCACCATGTGTAGTGTCCCCCTCATGGGAGGGACACCTGTTATTTGTTAATGACCAGTTACATGCAGTAAAGCCAGTTCTGTTTTGCCACTGTTCGGTTAATGTGATTATTTCCTGTGAGGGCCTTCTCCCACTCCGTTGGGAGCCCTCCCAGGTGGAGGCGCTGCACCACGGGATAGAGATATATATGTCTGGGCCCCCAGGCTCCACAGCGGAGACTTAGGTTCCTGAGCGCCACACAGGTTACACAGCACGGCAGTAGCGCTAGTATTCACCGGGAATACCCGTTACATATGTATATATATATATATATATATATATATATATATATATATATATATATATATATATATATATGTATATATCTATATATATATATATATATATATATATTCTACATTCTTACTTAAGCTGCCTATCATTTGGTGCTCCTGTATATATAATCAAAAACAGATAGTCGATATCGTTCTGTGGCTAACGAAATGCTTTTATTTGTGCAAGCTTTCGAGATACACTAATCTCTTCTTCGGTGGTGTTACAATTGATTCAGTCAAAAACTTTCTTGAAACAAAGCATCTGTGGGTGAAGGCTATCCCTCCCCCCTGTGCACATGTGATTTATGACCTGAGGTCTTAAATGGTCCCTGAATGCTTGTGATGTAAGAGAATGTGTGTGTATATGTGTACGCACATTATATATATGTGAGGGGGTGTAGTATTGCTGCTTTAAATTTGAAGTCTGATAAAGATAATGACGTTATTAATACGTATGTTAAAGAATTAACCTGTAAAATCGACAATTTTTCCTGTGGAAGATGAAATACATTTTCTTGCCCAACATTCTGGTAACATAAGCAGATATGTTTGGCGTCCCACAGCATGAAAAAGTTACGAGTCACTGTAAACACCATAAAAAATGTTTTATGTAATCTTTACATCTTTTTATCTTTGAAAAAGTAGCTCCTAAATCTAAAAGGTACTGTACTGTGACTTGTGAAGATGTGATTCCCATTTCCCTGCATTCATCCATTCAAATTTCACCTTTGTTGGCTGACAGAAGTAGAAGACACTACTCAATAAATACAATTCAAATATGATCAAGCAAAGGATTTTTACAAGATCTCTACAAGACAAAAACACATTCTATTTGGGCTACATTACGGGGAGAATTTCAAAACATACGGGTTCTATTCATTGGCATTCATTATTCATTCATAAACACGGATTCCTTTTCTGACTTGACGTTACAATAATACATGATAAGGTGACAAGACCATCCATCAAAATGCAACTAAAAACAAAAGACATTTCAGAAACAAATGGAATCATATAGCATTGATAGTACAGGTCAGCACTCAAAACAATAACTACAAGAAAAATAGCCACTGCATGTATTTTCAAGCAAAGGCACATAAAAACCAACAACCATACACACAAGTACAAACCCTAAAACAATATGAAATTGTCTACATAAATGTCTAGCAGAGAACTCTTCCAATGCGCTATATTCTTTTTTTTTTTTTATATTACGGTAGACTCGTAAAATAAAAACTGCTGATTTAACCCTACGAGGTTTGAGTTCTCTTACAACGTAGTACAAAGCTCGAGCCTGACATTTCGCATAGGGAGCATACAAACAATTATTCGCTCTATGATGCAAACTGGAACGCATCACTGAGTGACCCCACTTTGCATTTAAAAGCTGAATAGTACTATGAATATTAAATGAGCTCAAATATTTACTTTGAGCAGTGGGAACCCCACAGTAAGCAATGTCTCCCTGTTTTATGTTCACGTTGTATATTTTACAGTGGGAGAATGATAAAATGTACGATAAATTCATAGGTGAAATATCCTCTATTTGCCTAATAGTTCTTTGAGGTTTCATACAGTCTTGCTTTTACTGGACAATTCATAACAAATAATAGACTAGAGAGAAAATGTATTGATAAAATGACATCAAACTGTCAAAGAAGATGATCTATTACAAACATTACAGCACTCCTTGGTTGAATGCACTCAGAATACATGATAACTCCCCAGGAAGAGCTTTAAAAATACAAATGGCACAAAAAGGTTGAATTATTACAACATGAGTAGCAAGGGCAAGGCTACTGTAGATGGTACAAAAGGTCAAAATTCTAAACACTTACACAGTACTTAACAAATGAACTGTTACATACATACATACAATAGCAATAGTATTAAGAAACAGCTTTGTTAAACACTATGTGCTGCTATATATATATATATATATATATATATATATATATATATATATATATATATATATATATATATATATATATATTTATTTTTAAAAATCACACACATTTTAAGTTATGGTGGGTGAAAAAAGCGACAAGATTGTATAGCATATAGCAAATAAAAAGGTGACTTGTGAGCACATTCACATCTGCAACCCTGCCTTTCACCATTATCACCTAGCATACAGTGCTTCCACTGCAATGGATTCTGGGAAATGACATGCAAATGAGCACACAATGTGTCACCTTTTGTCTGGAATATCCATTCACGTGGAGCCCATATAAGCAAATGCAGCGCAGTTCACACAGCTTTTAAGCACAGCATGGAACTAGCAAAGCAAGTCAAACAACTCACAGACACGTTTCAACCTTAATAGGTCTCATTAGTGTGAGGTTGGTAATACCTGCTTTGCAATATTTCTAGGCTGGGTAGGTTTACCATACACATTTTAAGTTATGGTGGGTGAAAAAGGCAACAAAAAACCTACACCGTTAGCATATAGCCAATAAAGAATATCACTTGTGAGCACATTCACATGTCTTAGACAGGTCTGCAACCCTGCCTTTCACCATTATCACCTCGCATACAGTGCTTCCACTGCAGCAAGGTATATATATATAATTTGTGTTAAGTTCTAGCTTTATTTGGGAATCCTCTCCGGCGAGGGCTTTGCAGATACTTATAGTGTAAGTTATTCTCCTTACACACTCTCTCTTGGTGACCTAATCACATCTGTTTGGTTCAAATATCACCTATATGCTGATGACACACAAATGTACTTTTCTACACATGACCTTAGTAATTTAAGTCTGCTGTACAGACTAAAATTTCTGAATGTCTCTCGGCTATATCATCCTGGATGAAGATCCTCCGACGCCTTAAACATAACATGGCTAAAACAGAGCTCCTCATACTTCCTCCCAAGCCTGGCCCTACTACCTCCTTCCACATTACTGTTGGAAGTACCATCATTCACCCAGTAGCCCAAGCACGCTGCCTAGGGGTCACACTCGACTCCTTTCTCACATTCTCCCCTCACATTCAAAAGGTGGCAAAAACCTGTCGCTTTTTACTCTGCAATATTACCAAGATACAACCTTTCCTCTGTTGTTCGAGTGCAAAAACTCTGACACAGACCCTCATTCTCTCCCTCTCAACTACTGTAACCTCCTGCTGTCTGGCCTTCCTGCCTCTCACCTTTCTCCCCTACAATCTATCCTAAACGCTGCTGCCAGAATCACTCTGCTATTTCTGAAATCTGTCTCGGCGTCTCCCCTGCTGAAATCCCTCTCCTGTCTTCCTATCAAATCTCATATCACACACACAATTCTTCTCCTCACTTTTAAAGCTTTACACTCTTCTGCTTAAACACATCTTGGTGGCTAAAAAAAGCATAAGCATAAAATCCTCTACAAAACACACTTTCTGGTAATAAACGTGGCAGAAGTTGCTATAAAATGTGTTTGAATATGTTGCAGTGCTTTTGTGTTTAAAGTGGCTGTAAATTTGTTTGTATATTTGTTCGGTTGTTTTGGCTTTCCATTTAAAAGCAGAACATTCCTTCCTGGATTTATTTGTTTATTTTTTCCTTGGAATAAAATATTTCTGGGAAAAAAAACCCAGACAAATGCGTCTGCTGCCGTGGTGTCCTCCCCTCTCTTGACTTCTGGAGTCCAGGGTGATCCCGACGGCCGTACTTGCCCAGGACATGCATATATATATATATATATATAGTTCCATGTAAATAAAGGATTTCAGGCAAAAGGTGACAGTGTTCTTATTTGCATGTAAGGCCGACTAGGAGATATCTGGACTTATTTTCACAAAACACTCCACAGTTCTCACTGAAAATATGCACTGAATAGAGACAGTCAGGCACTGGGTAACTCTGTTATAAATAATCAAAATGTCCTCGTCTTCATCAAGTGATGAATATTTTTTATTTATATATATATATATATATATATATATATACAGTGCTCGACAAACCCGGTCGCCAACTCGCCAGCTGCGATCGGATATTGGCTCGTGGCCAGTAGCTTTTCTCCTGCTCTGCAAAAAAAAAATCCCTCTGGCTGTGACGCGGCTTGGAGTTGCCAGGACTTCAAACCGCCCTTCCTTCTCTGCACGGGTAAGTAATGGGGAGGGGGGAGGGTTTGGGGGTGCGCGCGCGTCTGCTGCTCCTCCTCTTCCTATATATCCTCCTGTATAATTGTGTCACCTCCTACTTACAAGACCTGCACTGATCCGGTCATGGAGAGGATTGTGGACACATGCTTGAGGTGTGGGGAATTTAATGCCTTTAATAAATATTTATACTGATACATCCGGTCCCCGGCGCTCCCGCTGCCCGCGCAGGAGGTAGCAGAGGTGTTTCTCCCCCCTCCCTTCGGCGCTCCCGCTGCCCGCGCGGCTCATGTCTTTCTCTTCCCCCCTCCCTCCCTCTGCCTGCGCGGCTCGGGTGTTTCACCCCCCTCCCGCTGCCCGCGCGGCTCATGTCTTTCTCTTCCCCCCTCCCTCTGCCCGCGTGGCTCGGGTGCTTCACCCCCCTCCCGCTGCCCGCGCGGCTCGGGTGTTTCACCCCGCTGCCCGCGCGGCTCGGGTGCTTCACCCCCCTCCCGCTGCCCGCGCGGCTCGGGTGCTTCACCCCCCTCCTGCTGCCTGTGCGGCTCGGGTGCTTCACCCCCCTCTTGCTGCCCGCGCGGCTCGGGTGCTTCACCCCCCTCCTGCTGCCCGCGCGGCTCGGGTGTTTCTCTTACACCCCCTCCTCCCCTCGCTCCCGCTGCCCGCGCGGGGCGGCAGGTAGTAGCAGGGTGTTTCCCCGTCCCATCCCGTGTGTGTGTGTGTGTATGTGTGTGTGTATGGGTAGGAGAGTGTGTGTGTGTGTGTGTGTGTATGTGTGTGTGTGTGTATGTGTGTGTGTGTATATGTGTGTGTGTGTGTGTGTATGGGTAGGAGAGTGTGTGTGTGTGTGTATGTGTGTGTGTATGGGTAGGAGAGTGTGTGTGTGTGTGTGTATGTGTATGGGTAGGAGAGTGTGTGTGTGTGTATGTGTGTGTGTATGGGTAGGAGAGTGTGTGTGTGTGTGTGTGTGTGTGTGTGTGTGTGTGTGTGTGTGTGTGTGTGTGTGTGTGTGTGTGTGTGTGTGTGTGTGTGTGTGTGTGTGTGTGTATGTGTGTGTATGGGTAGGAGAGTGTGTGTGTGTGTGTGTATGTGTGTGTGTATGGGTAGGAGTGTGTGTGTGTGTGTATGTGTGTGTGTATGTGTGTGTGTGTGTGTGTGTGTATGTGTGTGTGTGTGGGTAGGAGAGTGTGTGTGTGTGTGTGTGTGTGTGTGTGTGTGTGTGTATGGGTAGGAGAGTGTGTGTGTGTGTATGGGTAGGAGAGTTTGTTTGTGTGTGTGTGTGTGTGTGTATGAGAGAGAGAACATGTAGGACACCAGAAGTACCCCCCCACGCCACCCAATCAGTCATCCCCCCACCCAGTCAGTCATCCCCCCACCCAGTCAGTCATGCCCCCACCCAGTCAGTCATCCCCCCACCCAGTCAGTCACCCCCCACACCCAGTGATTCATCCCCCCACCCAGTCAGTCATCCCCCCCCCACCCAGTCAGTCATAGTCAGTCATCCCACCCCCCTGCCCTGTGCCCAGTCACCCCACCCAGTCAGTCAGTAATCCCCACCCAGTCAGACACCCCGTCACCCCAACCCCCCAATAACCCCACCCCGTCACCCCACCCAAACACCCAGTCAGTCACCCCAGCCCCCCAATCACCCTACCCCCCAATCACCCCACACCCCAATCACCCCACCCAGTCACCCCAACCCCCACAGTCACCCTCTCTCTGTCTCTCACCTGTCCGTCTCTCTCACCCTCTCTCTCACCCTCTCTCCGTGTCTCTCTCACCCTCTCTCCGTCTCTCTCACCCTCTCTCCGTCTCTCTCACCCTCTCTCCGTCTCTCTCAACCCCTCTATCACCCCCTCTCTCAGCCCCTCTCTCACCCCGTCACCCTCTCTCTCACCCTCTCTCCATCTCTCTCACCCTCTCTCCGTCTCTCTCACACCCTCTCTACGTCTCTCTCTCACCCTCTCTCCGTCTCTTTCTCACCCTCTCTCCGTCTCTCTCACCCTCTCTCCGTCTCTCTCACCCTCTCTACGTCTCTCTCACCCTCTCTCCGTCTCTCTCACCCTCTCTCTCACCCTCTCTCCGTCTCTCTCACCCTCTCTCCGTCTCTCTCACCTTCTCTCTCCGTCTCTCACCTTCTCTCTCTCCGTCTCTCTCACCTTCTTTCTCTCACCCTCTCACCATCTCTCTCACCCTCTCTCTGTCTCACAATCTGGATATTTTATTTACCCTGTATATCTTAACTGCCCTATACTACACCGAAATAACCTATACTGCTTTCTTCCAGATCTGACTCAAGCTTCACACGGAAGACATCGGAACCCCCCCTAACCCAGAAGACAGGTAGGGAACACATTCCCTCCAATGTATAACATTGCAGGAATGAGGGTACCTGGACATTGAGGGACTGCGGATCAGGTAAGATCCCAGGCGGGATTGCTGCTTTAAATATTGTGAAGCGGGGACGTCCAGGCACTAGTTAAGGGGTGCAGGAAACTAGTCATTCACACCTGGCTTTTTTTTCTAGATTCGACATTTATACACACATACACACACACACACGTAACAAGGACTAATTGTAGTATAATGTAATACAATAAATAAACTTATGTCAAAAACGAATGTTCTTACTAGAAATTTATTCAATTTATTTCATTTAGGGTTTTTTTTAAATGCGGGACTAGGGGCGGGACTAGGGGCGGGGTAGGGGCGGGACTAGGGGCGGGGTAGGGGGACTAGGGGCGGGGTTGGGGTGGGACTAGGTGGCGAGTAGATTTTTTTGTTCGGCGAGTAGATTTTTGGGTGATTTGTCAAGCACTGTATATATATATATATATATATATATATATATATATATATATATATACAGTATATATAAATAAAAAATAAAAAATATATATATATACATATATATATATGTATATATATATATATATATATATATATATAAAGAAAACAATCTCACTAAACCATGTGACCAAGAAAATCATATCCTAATATTGCTAACCTGTGCCCAAGATTGGTGTGACCGTGACAGCGCAAAGCACCAACTTTCCAAGTCTATTAACATGAAACTGCACCTGAAATGTACCTAACCCACCATGGTTTTAATTTTTTCTTTGTCTTTCTGTATATTCAGTGTAATATATATTATTGTTCCCATTCCCCCCCTCCCTCTTCCTTTTTGTATCCACCACCACCCCCAAAAAAAATCTTATTAAAAAATAAAGTTTAAAAAAAAAAGATGTCAACTTTTTATTGAGAGAGTTACAATCTTAATGAAATATACAACTGTGACATGTTATGATCATTGACAGAAGAGGCACATTCATAGTGATTCCCCTACACAAAGGAATATTTTCTGACCATCGAGACCCCCATAATATTGTACCAGTTCTATATGCATTTTACTGATTCAACATCACAGCTTTCTGTTGGTGAGGATGACATCTGATACACCAGTGATGCCCAAGAGGTAGGTCTATAGAGATTCAGCTCCAGGGGAGCACCAAAAGTCAGATAACAGCAAAACAAAGCAGTCTAGTGTAAATTCCAGCTTTAAAGCATCAATTCTGCTTTCTTATTTTGTAAATGGGTTTGAAGCAATGGATCTCCGGAGCTGAACTGCATTCATTTCAGCTCTGGGGAGCCCCTGCTTCTCGGGATACTTAACTCTGTAGAGGGTGACCGTAGCAGCTCTGGCTGGGCCGTGTGTTGGGAACGTCACGCGGGCCAGCAGGAAGCCGTAATGTCATCCCTTGGGGCTTCCTATTGGCTCACATGACCAGGAGCTTTAAACATCCGGCACTGCTGCCCGCACCCACTACAGAGGTATGTATCTTGGGAACAGGGGTACTGGAGCTATAGCTCATTTTCGGGACCCTGCAGGGAGATAGTGAATCAGCTGGATAGCTGGAGGTGATAACCCCGTCAGATACACAAGATACAGTACCGACACACTTTATTCGAGTGTGGTCGGTACCGCAAGCCGGGAAATCTCCCGGCTTGCTAGTGGCCGCCCCTCGGCGTGCCGCGCGTCACGCGTCTTCGGGAGCATGCGCCCCCTGCACGCGCGTCCAGGGGCTCCCCGAGGGAGCCCTGGTGTCCCGCGATCGCGGGGCGGCGGCAGGGGGTTCCGGGGGACCCGGCGGACCCGGCAGCGGTAGGGAGAGCGCCCCGATCGGAGGGCGCTCTTCCGCTGCTTCGGCGCGCGCCCGTCACTCTCGGGCGCGCGCCAGGCTACTGCTGCGGCAGAGAACGGGCAAATGCTCGAATAAACTCTGCCGCAGCAGTACGTGCTCACAGCCGTTCATGACAGATAGGTCTTACTATCCCCTTCTCAGCCTTATCGTTTTCCTTCTATGTTCTTACTTAATGGACTCTCGAATAAAAAGAGCAAATCTGGAGAAAACAAGAGTCAATAACATTCCTCCCCGATACGGAGTCCGTGGCGGAAATAAAAAATATATTTTTTCACACTTGTCTGATTTCGTAAGGTGCCACGGTCACCTTGTTGTAACCTCTTAAATGCTTTACTGGCCCTACTGTATGTTGGATAGCAACTTCAACAAAAATTAGAGGAGAGAACAGCTATACAGGAACAACGACTAATGCTAGACTATGTCTTCTATTTACCAGCACTATTCCTTAAGACTCATTCAGTCACTGGGAGACACCTTATGTGTTATTTATATCAATGGGCTATGAGGTATCTTTAGGCAATGTATTGTTTATTCGGGAGTAGCCAGTTTCCTAATTGAAGGATACCATCGACAACAGCCAAGCAAACCTGCCTGGTACTGTAGTGCCGACGGTTATTCTAACACAAACCAGTGGCAATCGCCAAAAAGACCCAGGTACATGCTGGGTCGTGTTTAAGTCAAGTTTAAGGCATTTCTGCATTGACTAATGGCCCATCAGATTAACAGCAGGGGTCCCTGGCAGTCCCATTCAACCCCTGCTGTGTTAATCCGATGGGTCATTAGTCAATGCAGAAATGCCTTAAACGTGCCTTAAACTAGCCAGGTTACACCCATCAAAAACCCAGCATGTAACCGGGCTAGTTTAAGGCAAGCCTTAGAATACTCGTTGTCTCGTCTGTATGTACGGAGCTACAAGATCAAGACAATGTTTTTCTTTGATAGGAAACCTGTGGTCTCCACTGTCCCTTCTCTGATGATCATTTGGAAAATGGAATTGTCTCTTGGGATTATTAAGCCTGAATGCACACTAAGAAGGAAAAACTGCAGACCTGCAAATCAACAAGTCTGCTTGACGGCATATATTTTTTTGCTAAAATATTAGCTTCTAATAAAAATATGTACCAATATATACAGTGTAGTAATAAAACCACTATGCTATTACTAAAGTGCATTTTGTATCTTAAAGCTGCAGTTCAGGCTCCCGTTTTTTTTTTTTAACTTCAATAGTTTAATGTGGGCAATCTCTAATTACCTAAAGAACTGCATAGCTGCCGGTCAATTCGTTCTCCGTCTATTAATCTGCAAAGTTTGGCGACATCTTTAAATATGGGGAATGTAAATCGTTGCTATAGGAACAAGCATGCTTGTTAAAATAGAATACAAGAAAATTGGTCTTTCAAAGTTGTTGTTTTTTTAAAACACAAAATGCTAAAAGTATTTTTTCTTACTACAGAACTGATTTATTAAAAAAAAATCACATGCAGGATATTGCATGAACTGCAGCTTTGACTGTTTTAAATAGCCTCTGTTTGCTATTCCTATCCTATCTAAATGAAAGCCGCATTTCTAGCTGCTTCTTCATTTTGACCCTATCTGAAGTAGGGAGACCCCTAAAGTTTATTGGTGGTCCCCACGTATCCGGAGATATTTGTAGTTAGTCTGTGCCGGTGTTGACAGACAAACTACAAACATGGCGATGGACGACACATAGCTGCCGGGTCACCAATAGATAGCCATACTGCCATTAGCAGAGCGAGCCCTGACCCCAGCAGGCCTATTGCTACTTTAAAGCAGTACTCCAATATGCTGGTTGGTAACCATTGGTATATATGCAATGTTTTGGGGTTTTTGTTTCTCGCTTTTTCTTCTCCCCTCTATCCCCTCCCTCATACCCATTGAATCTAATTACATTTTTAAGCTGTTTGAATGTTTAAGGAGAACTTGTTTCATACTGTTGAATAGGACTTAAATCCATGATTTCTGCGTTACATATTTGATATTATGTTATGCTGCTGTGCCAACACTTCTATAACAATTTAGACTTTCTCTACTATGTTATTGATGTGTATGTTTATGTTTATTCAAAATCAAACATTGAAGCAGCACTTTAAAACATTTTTTATTTTTAATGTATGGAGCCTTTGATTACCTTTATTGAAAACTATTTACCTAAACTGCCGATCTATTTGTTGTTCTGTAATCGATCAGCAAAGATCCTGCTTCCCAGGATCCCCCCCCACACACTGTAATATGTGCATCAATACAATCCACATAATGATAAGTAATTAGCTAAGTTGCTGATCGATCCATCCTCGTGATCGATCGGCGAAGATTCGGCTCAGGGCTTCCCAAAATGGCTGCAGAGAAGTAGTCTGCAGTCAGTGGAATGCATTTGTATATTAATATGACAAAGTTCTGTGGGGAAGATCTTGTGACCAGGCAGTCACTAGATACAATTTGTGCACTGCTAGAGAGAGAGCAGGGCTCAAAAAGGGGTGTGCCAGAGCCTGTTTAAGAAGAGGAAGGAGATGTGACTTTGTAAATGGTTCCTATAGAAACAAAAATGCTTGTTACATTATATTACTTTAAAAATGTAATTAAGAATTTTTTTTTTAAAAATTAAAAGCTACAACTATTTTCTCATATTACATAACTGATTTATTTAAAAAAAAAAAAAACACATGTAGGATATTGCTTGGTCTGCAGGTTTAAAAAAACAAATATTCTGTAGATTTAGTAAACGTGATTTCTATATTTAGAACATGGCCATAACATTTTTATAAACGTATAGATGTGTAGAACTGTCTTCATAAAAATGATCTGCAAAAATCCGTAAATTAAGTCACATAAAAAAGAGCCACATTAAAAAGACGCTCTGAAAATATTAACGAGTTGAATCATAATTTGTATTTGAATTTTTCATAAGAAACAACACATACTAAGTAAAATTAGAATGCATATTACATTAGCATATCATAATTACAAAACAACTCATTATGAAGCAGCCACCGATCCTTAATTCTTTTAGCAGAACTATAAAAGTATGTTCACAAAATACCAGGAGAAAAAAAATTCAAGTCATGCACTTTATTACTATTAAACTTTTCTAATCAATCTGGTTAAGTTGCCATTCAACACAGTTTAAACAACATTGTGTGGTTCAATAAAGCATTAGATTCATTAGCATTGCTGCCAGATATCATTTGAATTTTAAACATGTTGTTTTATAGTAATGCATTTAAAGAAAAAAAAAGTTACATTGCGATGGAGCAGTCTCTTCTGGTGAAACTCAGTTTCATGGGGCACCATCTAACAGTTCATACAAAACACATGGATATGCAAGTGGCCACAATAGATCTCCTTCGAGAAAAGACAGTAAGAATGCTGTATACCAGGGGTCTGCAAACTGGGGGGCGGGAGATTTTCCTGGGGGGTTGCAGGCGGTTGCAGAGGCCACGCACTTTTCCCCAAGGCATTTAATTTAATGCCGAGGGATCGCGTGGGGCCTCTGCAACTCTCAACATACCGGGATTCAGAAGTGTGGTGACGCTTTGCCACGGCGACGTGGGACCATGTGACGTGACGTCACATGACCTGTCGCCATGGCAACTAAATAGTTTCATGATAAAGAAAATAAGTTGACAGCACTGAGTCTACGAGAGTTCTTCATTAAACTATAGCATGAAAATTCCCATTCACGTTAACGATTAGCACTAGTGCAGTTTAATGAATAGCCTCTTTTGAGATCTTTACGGTAGCTTCCTTTGAGAACCTCTTAACATTCTGCATGGAAGGCAGATTAGACCTCTCTATCTGACTGCAGAGAGTGGTCTGGAGCACCATGGAAATGGACAAAACGATATTTGAATATTAAGATACCGATAATGTGCTTAATAGGTAACCTTTGGAGGCATCATGCGCAGCAATTGCTGTTTCTTTACATGCTGGGACTTGGTATATACGCAATGTTTTGGGGTTTTTGTTTCTTGCTTTTTCGTCTCCCCTCTATCCCCTCCCTTATACCCATTGACTAATTACATTTTTAAGCTGTTTGAATGTTTAAGGAGAACTTGTTTCATACTGTTGAGTAGGACTTAAATCCATGATTTCTGCGTTACATATTTGATATTATTTTATGCTGCTGTGCCAACTGTTGAATAACAATTTAGACTTTCTCTACTATGTTATTGATGTGTATGTTTATGTTTATTCAAAATCAAACATTAAGGCAGCACTTTAAAACATTTTTTATTTTTTATGTATTGAGCCTTTGATTACCTTTATTGAAAACTATTTACCTAAGCTGCCGATCGATTTGTTGTTCCGTAATCGATCAGCAAAGATCCTGCTTCCCAGGGTTCACTAAATGTTCGACTGTAAGTTTCAAATCAATCCTTCAGTCAGTGTAACTCAGCAGCTACAATGTATCCTTATATTACTAAGGTAACATTATTTATTGTTACAGCTTGTAGCTCAAACTGCTGAGAATATTGGCAACAAATTATCCCAAACAGGAAAGTTTTACAAATAACTTGTACTGCTTGGGAGGTGTGCTAAAACTTGCTATATAAATCAAAGGATGTTCATTATACTAAAACTACTGTAATTAAAAATGGCATTAAGAGTTGATTTTTTTAAATGTAGTAAGTATTGTCTAATACTATAGAACAGATTTATGAAGAAAGAAAGAAAAACACACATAGGAAATTGCTTGGATTGCTCCTTTTAGCAAAAGAAGCTGAAGAATGTCAGTGTAACGCTCGGCCTGCCACCAAGCCAGACGAGACCCCGGGACTGCGGTGGAAAGGACAAATACCACACACCTAACAGTAAACGGGGGCGTGGCCGGAGTGTGGTAGTAGCGTAGCTGGTCCAGGGAACAAAAATAGAAAGAGTTCAGTACTTGTCAACTCCGGCGTAGAAGGCTTAAGTCCGTAAGCCAATGGTCTAGGTGATGGGAGAGCAGCTTGGTAGAGTGTCGTAAGCCTGGGTCGAGGAGTGGAGAGAGTTGCGTAGTAGGGGTCCGTTTGTCGAGTCCAAGGGATATAGAAGACAGCGAGATAGAGAGTCCAAAGCCAAATCCAAGGGGTTCCAGAGAGCAGCGTGGTCAAGTCCAAAGCCAAGGTCGAAATCCAGGGAGGTCAGCATAGTATCCAGGAACAGGGACTGAAACACAAGAGAGCCAAGCAGAAGCAGACAGCACCAAGGTACAGAAGCTATGCAGAGCAATGAGGGAATGGAGAGACCAGGCTAAATAGTGGGCTGGAACCTATCAGGGGAAAGGGAGGAGCGGAGGTGCGGTCCAGGGGTTAGCCCTGATAGGAGAGAGAAGCCTGGGGGCGGACCTGGTGGAGCAGGGGCAGGAAAGTGCGCCGGTGCGCACGCCGGAATGGAAGAGGCGGGAGCAGGCTCCGAGCGCCAGTAAATAGAGGCCTGGGTCCGCGCGCGCCCGTAAGGCTGACGCGCGCGACCCGGAAGTGAGGAGACAGCTGCGGGGGAGATGCCGACGGCCGGGGAACGCCGCCGGGGGTTAGAGGCAGCGGGGGGGGGAAAAGGTAAGGAAGCGCCGAGAGTGGGAGTCCCCGCAGCGCGGGTCCTTACAGCCAGTTAAAATCTTCTCTGAAAGATTATTGTTCCGAAGAAGAAGGTCCCAAAGCTACTGATATTATCATCACCACTACGGAGCTTGGCCATAAGGACAACTCCAAACCACTTCAAGCTTAGAGGACATTTATGCAAGTAAATTAAAGCCTACACAAATACTGGTATTGTATAATCAGAGTAATTTACAAACTAACTAGTACAAAAAAATTGGTGCATTATGCTTTTAGTTCTAAACTGATTTTTGACTCTTTAGTTTGACGCTGGTTGTGCTAGGGTGGACTGGGAATCCTGTTTTAAGTATACCTTGACCTCGAGTTCAGTAACAAACTGTACAAGTTATTGCAGTACAAATGTACAACAAAAGAACAATTTGTTACCTAGAAGGCCAAATTTCCAGCTCAAGTGAAGGCGTAATATTCTACTATAAAGTTGATGTGCTTTTTTTTTTATTTATTCTTTTTTTTTTAAGTAATGCCATGCCTGACCCTAGTCTGACACTGTGCACAGGATTTATCTCAACGGTAGTTGTTCCTGACATTCAGTACTCTCTTTAGTAGCACTATATTTAAAGATATATAACTGCACCATTACCAAGTTCCGATAAAGTACTTTATGGTTTGCTACAAAGGTTTCTTATTTATAAGTTAATCTTTTTTCGCCAATTTTCACTAAAGCTTGAGATACAATAGTCAGATGTTATTAGAACTTTAAATTTGGAGTTGAATAATTGATCTAACCCAGGAAAAGGTGGCTCACGGCCATTTTTCAATGTATTTTCTTAACATTGTTATATTACAGTATCTGTTTTAGAAGGAGATTTATTGAGTCAATTTATACATCTCTTAATTGCGTACAAGCCAATGTATTTTTCCTCTAGCACAGCAAATGTAAACCAATAGTCCTAGAATGACGAATAGCAAAATCGTTAGGTAGTTTTCAACAGTTACCTAATAGCTGCAGTTCTGATCAAAAACATATATTTATTTAATGGGTCTGCCATGCATGCAAGCAGTCCCAAACCCAATATGTCAAAATAACAATTATGAACAAACCATGAGACTTGATGTAGCAAAAGCTTCATGCAGCACTGGTACTTTACACACTTTATAGACAACCCAACCTTATGATTTGAAGTACTGCTTTATAACCAGTTGATGACATGTCCCATGGGCATACATTTTTGCTAACTATTCAAACACACCTGAATTGAAAAGCTGTCACTGTTTGAAAAAAGGTTTAAAAGAGAAAAGCACTTCAGAGCATTGACATGTTTTTATCCAAGTTTTAAGACACAGAGCCATAGTCGGATGTTATTAGAAGTGTAAATATGGAGAACAGTCATTGAGTTTGCCCATAAAGGAAGGTCACCCAAAGAAGAAACACCTACAACAAGGTGACACAAAAAACAATATTTGCACCCTGAATTAATGTGATAAAAAAAATGCATCCTATAACTGCAACTTAAAAGGACAAAAGTCTGCATTAAGGAGACGGAAAGGGCAATGCCTTCAACCTGTACTAAGCTGACTCAGGGGGGAAAAGGCTGCTTTGAGGCTACTAAAAGTGCAAATCCCAGATTGGAGTAAAACAAAAGCCTTAAATGGAGAGACGCAAAAAGCAAACAGCACCAGACAAAAGAATAAATAGGAGCAGTAAAATAAAATGAATCAGAACTAGATAAATTAATAAATAAATAAGAGCATGCACTACTCAAAAACATAAATCTACCATTTGAAACATTGTGTTAAATTCCAGACATTATTAAAATCCCTGCTCTCCGCTTGGTCAAAATTCCGGGCATTATCCATGCAGTAATGGGCTGGAATTTTTGGCACCTTGCCAAGTTGATCAGCCAATCAGCTTTGAGTTCTCATACACAGTGAGTGAGAGCCGCTCTCAGACAGGGGAAATGATTGGACACGAGGCACCAGCCAGGCACTGCCTCCTCCCCCACCCTGCCTGCAGAGAGCTCTGCACATGAGCACACGGAGAGGAAAGGTGTGTGTTCGTGTGTGTGTTTAGAGGGTGTGGAAGCAGTGTGTGTGTGTAGTTGGGGGGCTGCATAGTGTGCATATAGAGGGGGAGCTGCAGAATGTGTGTGTATATATAGCGAGGGCTGCAGAGTTTGTGCGTGCGTATGTGTGTGTATATGTGTACTGTATATGTATATATATATATATATATACTGTGCAGTGTGTATGTGCATTGAGGGGGGCTGCAATGTGTACATGTATATAGAGAGGGGCTTTAGTGTATTTAAGATTTCATTTTAATAAACAAGTACAGTAAAAGCACAAGAAAATTTTGATAAAAATCAATGACTGTACAAAATTGTCTATCTTTTTTATGAAAAATGCAACAACAAAAAAGCATAATTTGCATATATACAATACACAATTTGCCTATAATAGTAATAATCCTGTCAGAACAGGGCATTACTAGCCAATAATCAATGCCTGTCTGGGTTGCCTTGGATCTTCAACTCATCCAGCCAGGGCATTATTGGCCAGTAGTGCCCTGTTCTTCAGGGATTATTACTTAACTAACTATCTATGATGGATTCATAGATTGATGTTTATTGCTCTGTTGTACCCTTGTTACAAACAAAACTAAAAGCAAATTATGAGTACTACAATTTAGTTTGATATAAAATACAGTTTAGTGAAATAAAAAAAAAAGGGAACCCCAATCAAAAGCTACTTTAAAGGCAGACTGCACCCAACAAACTGTATTAGTATACTACATATACTACTATATCAATGTTACAACATTTACAAAAGACAGGACAAAGAAATTACAGGAGGCACCCATCGTAGATTTATGAATAATACTGAAATTATGTCATGTACTGAGATACATTGGGAATTGCTCTGGTACAGTAGCTGCTTCTCATGGAACTGTACAAACCTATCTTGTTCTCAGTGCTGCAAGGTAAGACTTCATGTAAAGAAGTTTTAGTTCAAGAAAATGCAGACGGCAAAGGCCCTGCCAGTAAAGTGCATTCAAACTTGGTAGCATCATTTTGTTTTAAATGTAATTTTATACAGCTTCATAAATATAGCTCAATTATTGTAGAGAGATCATCATTTCTTAAAATGTGTATAACATTTTTTTAGACCATATTTAAAAATATATAAAATATAAAAATATGGTAAACAGATCCTTCTGAATGAAAAGGAGGAAGCAGTTAGAAAACTAGCACAGGAAGTTAATAAACAGAATAATTGCTTCTGTAAATGAATATGAGCATCTACAGTACCAACCCATTCTTCTTACCACAAAAATAACACCCCATAAATGCAAATAGTCATTAAACAATGGATTGCAGTGTCATGTCTAAACAAATTTAAAGTATGCCTTTGAAAAAGAAATACAATTGATTTTGAGAATAATGTGAGAATAAATATTGAAACGTTTTGCTACTTTAATCTGTAGACCATGTTTACTTAACATTAATTAAACTGTGCAAAATAGAATTCTAACAATGAGAGAATTGTCAGGCAAGAGACCCAGTACATTAAATTAGCCCCTCACATTGCATAGTACACTAGTTACGTTTACAAACTTGGTCTGTGCATTTTAATGTTCATTAATTATATTAGGAGCAATAGTAAGTATAAATGGCACACCACTGTTTATAGAAAGTATACAAGTATTATTCTGCTTCTGGTGCTTACCTCCCAATTATATTACACATGATTTTTTTTATATATATCATTTATTGCACTTTACAGCAGATTTAGGGTGAAAATCCAGGCTAAAAAAATATTACAAGTATGAGACAAACATGAGTGCAATTCTAATAAAAATGCACTGACATTTTCTTCAAAGATTCTCTCAAAAAAATGTGAGCTCAAAGGAGACCGTTGTGAGGCAGTTAAAACCATTAGTAATAGATTACAACAGTCAAGGCTATAGAGAATAAAGGCATGCATTAGTTTTAGCAGGAAAGACCGAGGAAAGGTTATATCTAATCAATGCTGTGAAGAATGACAAACTTTAGCTATAACAAATGTGAATGGAGCAAGAGAGGGAATAGTTAAATATACTGTAACAACTAAGCAACGTGCATTAGTGAATGGATAGGTGGCTAGGTCAATAACTATGATAAAGAAGGATATTTGGTTCGATTTAGGGGAAAATATCAGCTCAGTTTCAGACACATTAAGTTTGAAGCAGCAGAGTGCCATCAATCAGAATACTCATATGTAACATGTTGCATTCTTCCAGATAACACAATGAATCTAATTAAAACGCAGAATATCACAGAGTGTGCATAGGATCCAGTGGCAATGTTTGTGAACAATATAACATATAACAAAATGCATCAGAGGGAACAATTAAGTATTCTACATCTGTAACCAAGAGGCAATAAAAAAAATGACGGGTGGACTGCAGGTGTGAGGTTATGGGTGGATAAATATACCAGAGTATCATCTTGGTGAAGGTGATGGCTGAAATCAAAAGAGTTAATAAGGACACCAAGTGTATAGCGCGAAAAGGAGAGGTCCAAAGGACCAGTCATGCAGTACAACAACGGGATGAAAACTTGTTAGCAAAAAAGTATATTAAAATATGAACTACCCTTTGTAACCAATACCAAGAGATGATAGAATATGCAGAAGAGAGTGGTCAGCAATATTAAAAGCAGAAGAGAGATAAGGAAAGAAATTACAGATTTAGCTTCATAGAAATCACTGGCCACTTTGGTGAAGACAGTTTCAGTCAACGGAGTTGTACATATGCTAGATGGCAGAGGGTGTAGTAGAGCATGGAAAGTAAGAAAGTCCAGTAACATATGTTCTAGGAATTTGGAAGCACGTGGCAGTGGGGCAAACATATAATAGTCAAATATTTTTTGAATGTGCCAACTACCCAAGGGTTTCGCATTATGGATCAATGTGATTAGCAATTGAGGTTAGTTGCCAAATGCTCAAAGATGTGGTGGGTCTTAAGTGATTTAATTGGAATGTGTGAGTTTTCCTAATGTCAATAGGGAAGTTGTTACAAAGCCTGGGCTGTTGTGCTGCAAATACTTTTTTCATAATCCTGATGGAATTGAATTGATAAACACCAAGCAGGGAGAAGTTGATTGATTTTAGTAGCCTGGTTGGCCGATATGGAGTACAGTAATGTGTTTCAAGATTTATCTTGGTGCTAGGCTGTATGTGCCCATACATTACTGTTGGAAGTACTATCATACATCCAGTATCACAAGCATGCTGCCTAGGGGTCATATGTGACTACTCCCTCACATTGAAAATGTAGCTAGACCCTGCCATTTTTTTTCTGTGCAATGTTGCAAAGATACGCACTTTCCTCTGTTGCTCGACTGCTAAAATGCTGACAGGCCCTCCTTCTCTCCCTTCTTCACTATTGTAACCTCCTGCTGTCCGGCCTTCCTGTCTCTCACCTGTCTCCCATACAATCTATCTTAAATGCTGCTGCCAGAATCACTCTACTCTCTCCTAAATCTATCTCATCATCTCCCCTACTGAAATCCCTCTCCTGGTTTCCTATCAAATCCAGTATCACACACTCAATTCTTCTACTCACGTTTAAGGCTATACACTCCTCTGCCCCTCCTTACATCTCAGCCCTAATTTCTCACTATACACCATCCCGTCTCTTGCTTTCTGCTCAAGGGTGTCTTCTCTCTACCTCTTTTGTATCTAAAGCCCTCTCCCGCCTTAAACCTCCCTCACCATATTGCCCCACACCTCTGCCATGCTCTTCCCCTCAATATCCGACTTGCACCCTCTCTATCCACCTTTAAGACCTATCTTAAAATCCACCTCATTAACGAAGCATATTGGTAGCTCCATGGCTGATACTACACACCTGATACATTGACCTTGGCCCCTTGCAGAAGCACTTCCAAGAACACCTTCATAGTGACCCCGTACGTTCTTCCTACTTACAAATTAGATTATAAGATTATAAGATCTTCGGGGAAGGAAATAGTTTTCCTAATGTTACTTTATTTCTGAAGCGCTTCTTCCCCTTGTGTTATTTGTTATTTATATTATGTCACATGTATTACTGCTGTGAAGTGCTGTGTTCATTAATGCTGCTAAATAAAGATATATACATACAGAACATACAAGAGAGGGCTTTCAAAACCTGTTCTCTCCAGGTTCCACTGATGTGGTCATATGCACAGTTTTCTGAGAGTTCTAGCTACGGTTTTCTCACTTTCGAGAAAAGACAAACAAGAAAGAGTGACCAGAATCCAATAGTGAAGCACGTTTTAATTCACACACAAAAACATGTAAAGGGTAAGTATTGCATTGACTGCCATATATTGTAAACAAGCATGTAAGTAACAAAACTCTGTTAGAGAAGCTCACGGGTCCAGGAGATAGCGGATGTTTTCCAACGGTCTGTTTTACCTGGTAATAAATGAAGCCCGTGAAACACAAGGTCCTTCCTTCTTGACTTTTCCACTTTTGATGCGAGATATAATGTTAAACTAATTCAACCATAAGTTGACTTGTCTTCTATAAGCTTTTGTTATTGTCAATAGTTTTCTTCACCATATCTCAGTTACATTTTCGGTTATACGTTTGCGGATGGTCTTGCATCGCTCTGCATATTCAATTCTTATTCTTGCAACTTTGGATTGCGTCACTTCTCGTCGTCTCCTCATTAACTGTTTTGTCTCTTCAGATATTTTATCCTGTTTTTTCTTAGCGATTCCTCCGGGATTTTCTGCGCTTTCAGCTATTTACAACTTCTTCATAAAAGTGTTCCTATGCATTTTGAGCACGCTGAAGCGATTTTTCAGTTCTAGTTGACATTCTCTGCTGTTATTGATGTTGATTGTCTCTGTTTTCTTTTAAGTTTTCTTCTTTCCTACTTCGCATTCATATGTAATTTGTTATATATAACTATATATACACCCCATTATTTTTGCCAAAGGTGCAGAGGATCTCCAGCAACAAATTGGAGAGCTCGCTGAAGGAAGTGGGTCATATACACACACACACTATGAAATATATGCATTTTTGTCTATATAATCCTTAAAACCAACTCCCTATTTTTGTCAAATGTAGGACCAGCTTTGGCTATGTCAGTAATTAAAAGCAGGTCTTCTATACAAAAAACATATATATTCTCACTTAGACATAGAGCAAGTAAATAAAGGCAGACTGTGGTCAAGATCCGCAAAGGTTAGTAAGTCCGATGGGTAAATCTTCAACAGGCGACCTACGCCGTCCCTATTTGCATGACAACCCCTGATGAAGAACTGCTGTTGTGCGAAACGCTTAGGGCATTCTGGGCTGTAGTCGGCTCTCCAATCGTGGTACTCATCCGCAGGAGGTCTCCATTTTTTAGGCGTCCACATGGTAAAGGCGCACGTCACATGTTGAAGATTTACCCATCGGGCTCACCTAGATTTGCAGATAATAACCGGAGTAAGCCTTTAATTGCTTGTAGCTTTATTTTCTGTGGGAAGACGATGGCATGAAATGCTGTGCTACATGTATATAGAAAATGTAAAAAAATAAACAAAAAATAGCAGAAAACAAGCAGCACGTAATGCTGCTTTAAAGCAAAGCGATGCAGCATTTAGTGTGTACCTCCGAAATTGTAAAATTTAATTTTGATTGCTTCATATAAAGTGATTATGCCATTCTGATTTAAGTACTATGTATCAGTCTATTCTTATTTAATGCAAAGTCTGTTTGATCATAAACGCAGAAATTTCCCAATTTGTATCCAAATTCCCAGTTCCTGACAATCACTACAGTTAAACTTATTGGTAGATTTTTTTGTTTTGTTTTGCTCTTTAATCTAATTTCTTTTATTAGATGCCAGAGATTTCAATGTCATATACATGCCAAAGGCAATTAGACTTGTCTTCTAGCCCAGGGCAAAAAACATTCAAGAAGAGTCCAACTTAGAAAGAACTAGCTACTTTGACGAGATTCATTATGGGGAGATGGGAATCATTATTATAACTATTTGGAGACATGGGGAAGCTACAAAAAGTGCAAATGCCAGAACGAAAGTATGCAGCTCCCTTTAGAGTACATTTCTCTTCTCATAATTGCATTAATTTCAATTAGCTTTCTACTCCTTAATAATTCTTTCATTTTGACACCTGCAGACATCCTTTGGCTCCCATTCAACTCCATTTTACTTCTGCCATCATTACTCAAAATCTTATTTTCTTTTTGTTCCCATGGCACAACATTTTTCCAACTTGCTATTTCGGTTAATGTTCTTTTCAATGAACTCCCACAACACTCTCCAATCGAGTGTGAATCTTTAGAAACAAATTAAGTTTGCTACTGTTAAAATCGGAGACAAAGTTACAATGAACAGAGATTTTAATTTTCTCATTAATTCATTTAGCCTGAAGGAGACGTTTATATAATGTAATGATGTTTAGATATATTTTATATCGCTCCCTCATTTAATAACAACGTTTATTATTGTATGCAGTCCACTGGCTATAAACTCCCAGGAATAGTGTGCGCAGTATAAAGATTTAGGTTTAAATAAAATCATTAAGACTACAGAATAAACACCAGTCATTTCTGCAAAGAAAATGACTGGTACTTGTATTATCAATACCATCATGTTCTTATGTCAGCTAATCAATAATGAATGAGATGATGTACATACACATCTTGGTTGAAGAGGGAACAAAAATACATAACTAAGATTTCAAACAGCATGTGATGCAGTTTTCAGCTCACCAGCGGTTTTATGTCTAATGAGTAAAAAACTTAGATGGCAGTTGCTGTTTCATTAGCTATTTGCATAGGTACCTTAGAATATACAATACTATTACTTATCTACGTATTGCAACCTCTTATGTAACCTTAACACAAGTTCTGTGGATCTCAGGATCTACATAGCTTGAAAACAGACTTATTCTATCCCGCAAGCATTTACAATTTTATCAGTCATGTCACAGAGTTTGAGTAACATGTTTTTTTTTTACAAAACTCTACAAAATGGAAAGTAAGTGGCATGTTTAAGTGTGTGTTTTAAAGCCGCAGAACATGTGGGTTTGTTTTAATAGGTAGAAAGCAGGTGGCCTCCGTAGCTGAACCGCATTGATTTCAACTCCGGAAACCCCCTGCTTGCCGACATACATACTACAGTAGGGGTGCTGGTAGGAGCTCCACAGGTTTAAAGCTCCTGGTCACGCGGGCAAATAGGAAGCAACAAGGGATGACGTTACGGCTTCCTATTGGCCCTTGCAATGCGGAATATATGAGCCACCATTTCGATAACCCCACACAGCCGAGCCTAAGCTGCTATTGTACCGGCACCCCCGACTGAGGTATCTCAGGAAACACAGGGTGTACGGAGCTAAAATTAACACAGTTCAGCTCTTGAGACGCCCTGCTTCAAACATATAACTCTCACTCCCTCTATATATATATATATATATGTATATATATATATATATATGAACAAAAAACAAACAGAAGCGCAAACTCCATAGCACGTAACTGTTTAAACAATAAAGTACATTTATTTAAAAAACTGCAGCCCAAAGGAAATGCACTTACAGGATTAAAAAAAGCAACCATACGTGGGAGATAAATCTCTATGTGTAGTCATCTGCAACTGACCTAAACAGTCAGTTGTCTATTAAAGCACCTTTGGTTTTTCATAAGGGTTTAAATATTAAAAATATCTTGGCCCCAAGTAAAGTTAGTGATAATACGCTGGGTAATGGAGGGAAACAATTAGTGCCTGGGAATTCCAGTTGAGGGAGATCTAGATGTACTTTGTGTAAACATCTTCAGTTATTAGACACTTTTTCTTCATCTAGTAATCAGTCTGTGCATACAATAAAGAGTCCAATCAATTGTCTCTCAACATATATAGTGTATATCTTATCTTGTTCGTCCAATCTACAATATGTGGGTCGCATGAAAAGAGCACTGTGTGTCAGATTCCTTGAGCACAGTCGTGCTATTATCAAGGGGGTTCTGGCACACAGTGTTCCTCGTCATTTTGCCCAAATACATTCCAAGGATCCCAGGGGACTCATATATAGAGAGTATTCCCCGTACCAAATTGGGTGGGGATAGATTTAACTCACTCTGTATGAGAGAATCATTTTGGATTTATTCTCTCGATACACTCTCGCCCAAGGGTCTTAATGAGTGCTTGGATACAAGCACACTGGTTTAGTGTTCTTTCTCTTTTGCTGTTCTCTGCCTAACTGCTCAGGTAACTATAGTGATTCTCTCCCCCTGTCCAATACGGTTAAGTGTTAAGTGGATAGGGTTCTGTGTTTTTGGAAGGTTTTTTTCTGTAGTTTATATATACTTTTTATCTATAATTAAAATGGGTGCTTAATTTTCAAGTTTAGAGTCAATCCAGTTCTATTAATATTATTTTTTTAGCAAAAGTACATTTTTTATAATATCATTTCCTATTTTGGATTAATAACTAATTTAAATATTAATTATTATTAATGTTTTTATATATTACACATATATATTTTTCGTTTATTTATATGTATTTTCTTTTTTATTGTGAAATATGTTAATGCATTGTTATTTTGTTGTTCACACTATACACAAAGAAATATATAGGGTAATATACACATAAAATGGTGTATTTACTAGAGTTATGTGATAGTAATTAGTGTATTACAGCTAAGATTAACTATAGATATAGATTCCAATTTAAATGGTTTATTCTTTCATATTTGATGAATGTTGGATTGGCAATAGTAGGTTATTTTTCTGGAATTGTTAGTAGTAGGTTAAGAAGTGATTACATTAATTTAATTAATAAGAAAGGTTATTCTGAGAGTATGGTGTGAACCACCCAAATATTGATGAAGTACTGTGGAATTTTTAAATGTATTAATGTTTATTCAAGCTTGTAAACCTAAGTTTTGGGGTGAATCAGGTATTAAGTGTTCAAGAATGACTTTACATCATTCAGCCTATTTCATTGGCCGTCACTAGCCAATCAAACATCCCCTGACGAAGTCGCCCTTATGTGACGAAACACGTAGGGTTGGTGACGTCATCGTGTCTTTGGGTGTGTGTGCACGGAGTCCTGGGCGTCCCTGCGATCTAGCTAGCTGTATTTTCAGTGCTGGCAACTGTTACATGCTGAGAGCAGAGAACGTGGAGATACTGAGACTCAGTTCCTTGGCGCCAACTCGTGAGAGGAGCTGGTGGTGGCTACAAGCTGTGCAGATGTACCCTGCCTACCTGGTACCCCCTCACCCTTGCAGATGACTACACATAGAGATTTCTCTCCCACGTATGGTTGCTTTTTTTAATCCTGTAAGTGCATTTCCTTTGGGCTGCAGTTTTTTAAATAAATGTACTTTATTGTTTAAACAGTTACGTGCTATGGAGTTTGCGCTTCTGTTTGTTTTTTGTTCTTAGATTCGTAGTAGTTGGCTATACCACCTGTTTTGAAGCTGCACAACTCTCTCTGGATCTTCACCTGGGACTCTTATCTCTCTGAATTTTTTAAAGTGGAACATTTATTTTGGACTTATTCTTTATCACTATCACGTTATGGTTTGTTGTTATATTTAGTTAATTGTGTATTATTTTTATTAATATATATTTATTAGTTATAATATTATTTTTATTATTAATATTATCACTTATATCCACCTGAGCGCTACATATTTTTGTGTTGTTTTTTGAGATTTATATATATATATATATATATATATAAATCTCAAAAAACAACACAAAAATATGTAGCGCTCAGGTGGATATAAGTGATAATATTAATATTATAGATATATATATCTGTGTGTGTATATATATATATATATATATATATATATGTATGTATATGTATATATATATATATATATATATATATATATATATATATATATATATATATATATATATATATATATATATACATATACATACATATATATATATATATATATATATATATACACACACAGATATATATATCTATAAGTCTCAAATAATGTTTGTGTATGTCTTCCCCGTGTGATTGGCCCTGTGTTCCCCCTGTGTCATTGGCCACGGCGCACCCCCCACCACCCCCCCTCACATTGCAAGGACCATCTCACTTGCAGTTGGAACCTAAGGAGAACAACTTGGCGAACCCACACTCCTCACCCCACACACACCTCCGCCGCTCCTCGGCGCCGTCCTCACCTCTCCCTCACCAACCCCCTCCCTCCGGTCACTCCACTCCCACCTGCCGCTCCTCGGTGCAGGCCTCACCCCCACCACCAACCCCCTCCCTCCGGTCACTCCACTAACAGACGCTGCAGCCACCACTCCAATTACAGGGGAGGGGGCTTTGTGTGTGTGTGTGTGTGTGGGCGGAGGGGGGGACACAGTGTGTGTGTGGGGGGGACACAGTGTGTTTGTGTGTGGGGGGGACACAGTGTGTTTGTGTGTGAGGGGGACACAGTGTGTTTGTGTGTGGGGGACACACAGTGTGTTTGTGTGGGGGGGGACACAGTGTGTTTGTGTGGGGGGGACACAGTGTGTTTGTGTGTGGGGGGGGTAGTGTGTGTGTGTGGGGCAGTGTGTATGTGGGGGGCAGTGTGTATGGGGGGGGCAGTGTGTATGGGGGGGGCAGTGTGTATGTGGGGGGGGGGGCAGTGTGTATGTGGGGGGGGGCAGTGTGTATGTGGGGGGGAAGTGTGTGTGTATGTGTGTGTGGGGGGGTGGAACGAAGCTGCGCAGGGGGGGGAACACAAACAGAGAGGGGGAGCGGAAAAACAGACAGGGGGAGTGGAGAGAGAGGGGGGAGCGGGAAATTGTACTCCCGGGCAACGCCGAGTCTCTCAGCTAGTGCGTGTGTGCGTACGTACATACATACATACACATTATTCTCTTATTATTCTCTTACATGCTTATTGTTTTTTAAATCTTGTAAGTGCGATTCCTTGGGACCGCGTGTCTTATTAAATGGACTCTATTTTTTATACAGTATAACACTATGGTGCCTGCGCTTCTCTTTGTTCTATATATACACACACACACACACACACACACACACACACACACACACACACACACACACACACACACACACACACACACACACACACACACACACACACACACACACACACACACTTGCTGTGTGAATAGGTATAATTGTGCAGGAGCTATACTAATTGAAGTCTGGTTGTTGCAACATACTTCAGTAGTATTTACAGGTAACAGCTTTATATACAGGTAAACTCCATTATAACGTGGTGCTCGGGGTCCACATAATGAGACCGCTTTATAACCGGGATCGTGAAATGGCCGCCACAATCAGCGAGGACTTACCGGCATCTGCAGCTTTCTCCTCTCCCTGCTTTATCAGGCTGCATCCACGTGTGCGGCTTTCAATTTGACTTTCGAGCGCAGAGGAAGGTCACATGACCCTTCTCTGACCAATAACAGCCCAGCAGCGAATACATTTTATATAATACACATGCAGGAATCGAACCCATGACCCTTCATATGCTAGTATCAATTCTCTAGCTGCTACACCACAGGGTTGGTGTGATGAATCTGACTCTATAAACACACTTAACATCTACTGCACAATGCAATCCAATAGATGTTAAGTTTGTTTATAGAACTGCAGTGTCACTTTTACCCTGATGCAAAATGGTGAAAAGCAAAGTAACACAAATATGGGTGCAGTTGATTGAAGTATACTTCCCAGGCACACGAAACACTGACATTTGTATTTAATTTGAGCATTTCCATGTTACAAACCCCCACAGGTACATATGCATTCCTACAAATATTTGGTTACCCTTGGGTGACATTAACTATGTTTTTTCTCTTCTTTTTTTTTTTTAAAGTGGCTAGTATGGGACTGGAATGGTTCATTTAAATGATATATCCATCACAACTGGAGTGCTAGTACTTTGTATTAACTTTACCATAAGATCGGTTGGTACCCAAGTTATTTATTTTATTTACTGAGTAGTAATCATTTTCTGTGTGCAAGGCTGTTCCTTTACATGCAACATTGCTCCCCATCACAAATCAAAATATCTTCTGCAACATTTCTAAGACTATACTTGCAAATAATAATGTATTGGTGGTGCTGCAAATACTGTAATACAGTATATGCCCTCATACACTCCAATCTTGACTATTACCTGAGTTTTGTCCTTCTACCTTTTTGATTTATAATATTTTACACTTCGAATCATTTCACTCTTGGGTCAGTCTGCTTCTCTCGTCTGGTTATTATATATTAGCTCTACCAAATTCTCCTCTTTACTTTCAAGGCTTCTTGAATCTTAGCTCTGATCTCTCACTATCCCTGCTCACTTCTTGTGCACGGCTAAATAATTTCTATTTCTATCAAACACTTTTCTACTGTTCTCTCTTGCCTAGAATATTGATATGTAGTCTGGAATGGCCTCTCAGTATCCATGGAGCACCTTCTTTCCCTTTCTCATGCACCCTCTGAAAATCTCCCTTTTCGAAAAGGCTTTTAATTCACTTTGTTTTGTACTCCGATGACACTCTGTATGTACCTATTTACTTTCATAACCAGATACAACAAATCTATATCAGTACACTTCTACATCTTTTTATATATCTAAAGATACCAATCTAATGCATACATTACATAACCCCTTTTCTGTTTAAGTGCCCTTGGAACAAATGTAAACATCAAAAACATACCTAATGTGTACAGTAGTAAAGTGAAACCCAAACAACGCAAATTGAATGTGCAAATTAACAATTCTTTCCGGTCACTCAAAGTAATAGCATTATATCATTTGGATTTGTAAAGTTCAATTACAGGTTATGTACATAATATAGTATACTTTAGTAGGTTTAAAAACAAGACATGTGATATTGCTTTGGTTTGGTCTTTATCTCTCCTCTACACTCGTGTTTAAAATCAATTTGTACAAACACACAGCAACAAGAATTAGTGATGCTAAAATGGACATATTTATGAAAAATAAAATATCTTACAAAAAAAGCATATACTTCGTTCGCTCTTTGTTCGTGCTGCTTACAAGCATAATGAAAAAAAATGCAGCAACTGAAATAAAAGGACAGATATTGTTTTGTATGTTTGTTTAAAAATAAAATAATTGAGGGGCCTGTGCGCAGGTGAAGGAGAGTCAGCTAGTTAGTTGTGTGTATTAGCTCTGGTCACACCTGTAAGTCACGTGCTCACAAGTGTGCCGCTTTCGTGACAGATGGCATATTGGGACGGATTGAGGGTATATATTAATCGTTTGAGGGACCTTGAAAAGTGGGTCAGCTAGGTAGCTGTCTATTAACCCTTGTCATATATACAAGTCTCGTGGTCACAAGTGTGCCGTACGTGGCAAAAAAATACATAGTTACTGTACTGTACATCACACAAGAATGGCGCGCTGCAGCAGGAAATACACCGCGTGCCACAGCGGGAGAAGCGCCCATTCTTATTGATCAGCCATGGGCTAGAAGTGGTGGAACTATTGCGCTAGTTCACCCAAGGGAGCACTCCAGCAGGTGCAATAATGTTAGCTAGATCTGTATATCAGAATGACACAAATAAGAAAGGTCACTTTAGGGAGATATTCCATGTTATGAATGTTGATTTAGTCAAATCTGATGTGAACCCACCCTGTTCCTACTGAGAAAAATCTGTCATGCTGCTCTTAAAAAAAAACCAATCGTACTTATCACTGGATTCACATAGCAAAGGATGAAATAGGGGTGGAGGTTTTACAGCAAGTAGGGAAATACAGTAGGCAGAATAGGTGGGCCAGGTGGTTCATATCTGCGTCAAATTCCATGTGTCTAGGATGTCAATCATTAATTGCAGGCGGGCCAAAACAATGACAAAGTAACGTCATAAATATCATGGAGGAATATTGAATTTTATCTTTAGTAAATGAAAGGGTGGGGGCGGGGAACGAATCAGAAATGGCTTTTCAGTCTGCAAGTACATGGAAAACAAAAAAAAGCAATCAAGTTCAAATTAAATGCAAACAAGGGAAGTAACTACAACTGCTTTACAGGACTCTAATTCATCAACATGATAACTGTGATCATTTTTCATTCCTTCGCCGCCATTCAAACTTGAATTTACACTCTGATAATTGGAATGTGTTAAAGCAGGACTGCATCACTGAGATTCATCAAACAGTCAATTCTCTGCCTTATTGCTCCTGGAAGTCCCTAAAGACTGTGCATTTGCTTCCCTTGCCAATGCTACACTAATTATGACTCCTGTAGCACTTCAATCTTCCCCCACTGCATGCTAACATATTCTGGAACTCCCATTAGCATTAATGGAAATTCTACTACTTATTTGAGATTTATTGTTTAAAGAAAAAGTATTTCAAGTTGCAGAGCACTTTGCTTAGTCAAAACAACATCTATATTTTATATTCATTTATTTACTACTGTACTATAAAGTACCGCAGCATCCTGATCATATATTTCAATTTATATTTTCCATGACATTTCTACTTTGCAGGGAAATTACCATAATATGCGATATTACAGCGGTAAAACATTGAATTTTCGGATGGAGGTTCGTTACAACTCTACTCACAATGCTGATGTACTGTATTTATATATCATTAACTGCCCATGCATTCCTGTAAAAAAAAATCAGCAGATATAACTTCCAGGTACAGTATTTGCCACAATGGTATTTTTTTGTTTTATGATCCTTTACTTGATTTGTTTAAAAAAAAAACACAACATTAGAAGCTGCAATGTATTATAAAGTATTAGAAAGCCTCTGAAGGGAATTAATGTTGTAATAGGTGAAGCTGAGCATAACGTATGTAATTATATATTTAATAATGCAATAGTGTATTTTTTTTTAAATCAGCACACTTACACATAGAAGTTGCTACTGTGTGACCCTAAAGTCACCTTAACATATTTAAGCACCAATACAGAGGTTCTTATGGACGATGGACACTTTTGTTTGTTACAGTACATCTGTGGGTAATTAGCTTCACAGGGGATCATGCAAAAAAACAAAATTTCAAGCCTGACAAAGTTCTATTTTCCTTGACAAAGGAAGCTGTAATAGGCTAGAAGTATACAGATGTACCCAGAATTCATGTTCTCGCTGCCGGGGGAATCTGTGGAATCCTGACAACAACAAAATAAAAAGTACCTGAAACAGCACTTAAAAAAACAACTTGTGAGTGGATTTTTAGATCTGCTACAAGTCCTAAAAACCGGCTTCATTCTATTGCCACATATCATACAATAATTAAAGTGCAGACGAGCATTCTGGGTAATGAGTTGCACGCGAGGATATGCTCATATTTGAATAGACTTTGCTGAAGTTGAAATCCCAACCTTTTGTTTTTTGCTTTTCTTATCACATTGCGGCTTGCAATTTGATGGTCGTACGTGCCATCCTTGGAAATCCCGTTGGTGCACAAGTACAGAAAATAAAGTGTCTCGGGAACCAGGAGGTCCCACAAGCTAAAAATAGAGCGGCTATATTCCAGGGGACCAATTATGTACAAATAAAATAAATGCTACCCCATCAATTTAATGTCCACTGTTCTTTTTTTTTTTTATTACTTAAATTTTTATTGAGCATTTTCAAACATACAAAATGAAGTAAACACAACATACTACACACAAAAAAGAGGGATACAGTAATACAAATAAACTGGTTATGGAACAGTGGAGAAGAGGGAGATCGGGGAGGGGGGGGAAGGGGTAGAATTTGTACCAATATCGTACTGTATTCAACAATATAAATATCACATGTATCACTCTGTTCAAAGTATTCTAGTCTATATATGGAGATATATCTGCATGACGGAACCAAGGAGCCCAAATATCAGAGAATTGCGAGGTAGAGCCGTTCAGAAAGGCTGAGAGTTTTTCCATATAGACTATATGCCAAATGTTATTGTTTATTTGATTTAAGGATGGGGGGGTCGGTTGTTTCCAGTTTTTGGCAATTGTACACCGTGTAGCGTTTAAAATTTGGGATGTTACTCTAGCTTTTTTTTTGGCGATATTAGCCATTGGTTTTCCTAGTAATATATATACTGGGTCGTGTGGGACAGAGATTTCTAGTATCTTGTGTATTAAGCTGAACACTTCCGTCCATGTTTGTTGGATTTTGGGGCATGACCAGAATATGTGCAGTACATTCCCCACTTCACCACAACCACGCCAGCACAGAGGGGAAACGCCTGGGAGAAAAGAGTGCAGCCTGGCAGGAGTCATATACCATCTGAATATTAACTTGTAAATATTCTCCTTAATTACAACGCATGATGAATTTTTGGAAGCAGCTTCCCAGATGTCTGTCCAGGTATCGAGATCTATTCAGACGTTAAGATCCTTTTCTCAGGAAACCATATATTTATCGGGGGTTTGGTTGTTCCTGACAGAGGATAAACTGTGATATATTCTGGAGATTATGCCCTTTGTGTGGGGTTGGTGTAGACACCAGTCCTCATACAAAGTTAAAGCATGGGGTTGACTTGGCTTATAAATTGATTGGATATAGTGCCTAACCTGGAGAAATCTGAAAAATTCGGAGGAGGGTATATCATGGTTTGTTTGTAGTGAAGCGAATGGGGGGACTTTCCCTTGGGTGATGATATCCTTGACTCTTGTGAGTCCTTTTTGAATCCAGGTATGGGAGTGCGGGTTTCCTGTGTAAAAATGAAGGGAGGGGTCCGAGTTTAGTGGTGGCATAAGGGAAGGGGAATCGGTTAGTTGGAACTTGGTTTTGAGGGAGTCCCAGAGATTACAGGCAAAGGATATCACCGGGTTCTTGTAGATCTCAGGTGGTCTAGACTTTTTGTTGAGCCAGAGAAGATTTTTTATTTTACATGTGGAACAAACTAGGTCCTCTATCTCAACCCACCTCCTCTCGGTTGGGTTTGAATGCCAGCTAATGAGTTGCCCTAGCTGTGCGGATCTATAGTAGTTTTGTAAGTTCGGGAGAGTTAAGCCTCCTTCTGATTTGGATTTATAGAGAATATCTTTACGCACTCTGGGTCGCCTATTTGCCAGACAAACGTCAAAATTTTCTTCTGTATATTATTTAGGTCTTTCTGACAAATTTTAACCGGGAGAGTTTGGAAGAGATAGGAGTCTAGGTAGAATATTCATTTTGATGGTAGTTATTCTCCCAAACCAGGATATTATGTATGGATTCCAAGTGGTTAAATCCTTAGCTATCTGGTCGAAAAAGGGTTTAAAATTTGCATTGTATAAAGTCGAGTAATCTTTTGTTAATTGGACCCCTAGATATTTAATATGGTTCGAGTTCCATTTAAAGTCGAAATTTAGTTGGAGTAATTTTACTAATTCTTTAGGGAGATTTAAGCTAAGGGCCATGGATTTGGAATGATTAATTTTATATCCTGAAAGGGAGCCGAATTCTGATAGATCATGAAAAAGTTTAGGGAGGGATGTAGGAGGTTCCGCAAAAAGAGCTATTTTGAATTCTTCCTGACCAACAGGAATACCCACAATATTGGGGTTCATCCTTATCCAGCATGCTAATGGTTCTATGGCTAAGGCAAACAACAGAGGTGAGAGCGGACAACCCTGTCTAGTTCCATTTGATATTGAAAAGGGATCAGATAGGGAGTTGTTCGTCCTCACCATGGCCGTTGGTGTGGAGTATAGTGTGTTTATGCTATTTAGTATTTTGGCTGTGAATCCCATCTGCGAAAGCATAGCTGACATAAACTGCCAGTCTAATCGATCGAACGCTTTTTCTGCGTCTAAAGAGAGTAATAGAGATGGGCACTTTGTGTTTTGTGCTATGTGTATTAGATTCACTGTCCTCCTAGTGTTGTCAAGGGCTTGTCTGCCCAGGACGAATCCCACCTGGTCCGGATGAACCAGTTTAGGGAGGATATTATTTAATCTGTTGGCTAAGATCTTTGCATAAAGTTTTAGATCAGTATTTAACAATGAGATAGGTCTGTAGTTAGAGCACAGCAGAGGATCTTTCCCCTCTTTTGGGATTACCACTATGGTAGCGCGAAGCATATCCCTAGGAGGGGGAAGGCCTAGTAGCATCTCATTGAATATTTTGGTAAGAAATGGGAGGAGCATTGCGGAATATTTCTTGTAATAAAGATTAGAAAATCCATCCGGACCAGGGGCCTTCCCAATTTTCAGGGATTTTATGGTGTCCATAATTTCCAGGGGCTCAATAGATTTTTCGAGGTTTATGATATCGTTCGGATCTAGAGTGGGGAGTCGGCATTCTGCTAGATAATTTCGAATTTTTATTGCTCTTTTGTTTTTAGCCGAGTCTCCCATTGGGCCTGGTAGGTTGTATAGGGATGTGTAATAGTCCTTAAATGCGTCGCTTATAATTTTGGGATTGTGGGATACTGAGCCATTTTTAGTGTGGATGTTCTGAATTTTAGCTTTAGCTTGTTTTTGTTTTAATTTGCGAGCCAGCATTCTATCAGCTTTATTACTTTTTTCATAGTATTTCTGTTCGGACCATCTTATAGCTCTTTCTGCGTTTGACACCAGCAAAAGGTTTAGTTCGCCCCTCACTGAAATTATCTGCCTGTAATTTTTTTCGAGATGGGTTTGACTTGTGAATAAATTCTAGTTCTGATAGTTTTTGTGTTAGTGTTTCAATTTGTTTTGTTTTTTCTTTTTTTTTCTGAGATGCCAGGGCAATCAGTTTGCATCTTATCACTGATTTGTGGGCCTCCCAAAGGGTGAAAGAGGAAACCTCTGGGGTATTGTTTAATTCAAAGTATTGGGCCAGTTCTTTTTCTATTAGTTGGAGATTTTGTGGGTTCAGTAGTAGGGATTCATTCAAGGACCACAACCTTGTTTTAATTTTGGAAGTGAGGCCAGCCAATTTGGTTATAAGCGTAGAGTGGTCTGACCAAGCAGAGGGGGCAATTACTGCTGAGGAAATATTATCGCTAATTTGTTGGTCTATTAGGATATAGTTGATTCGAGAATAGCTATTATGGGGGTGAGAGAAAAAGGAGAAATCCTTTACTTTGCTATTAAATAATCTCCAGGAGTCTACCAACAATAGATCCTTGGTCATAGATACAAGTCCCCGAGTAGAGGGAACTATTTTTTGTGGCGGGGGAGGACTGGGAGATTTATCTAGATTTGGGTCCATAATTGCATTTAGATCTCCTGCTAAAATTAAAAGGCCTTTCTGGACAGAGAGAATTAAATTTGTTAGTTCCTGGAAAAAGGATTCTTGATTTTCATTAGGGGCATAAGTGTTGACTATTGTTATATCAGTGGAGTCCAATGACCCTGTAATGATTAGAATTCTCCCAGCGAGATCACTTTTAATTTTATCTACTTTGAAGTTTAAATTTTTATGGAAAAGTGTAGCTACGCCATTTTTTTTCGTGGGAGCTGATGAGTGGTAGACTAGGGGGTAGTCGTTGCTGAACAGCAGTGACTGATCCTCCTTTTTCAAATGAGTTTCCTGTAGCAAGATTATATCTCCTGCCAGTCTTTTGGTTTCCGAAACGGCAATACGTCTCTTTCGGGGGGTGTTTAAGCCCTTGGTGTTTTGGGATATTATATTAATCGGTATGGTGGTGGTTCAAGGATCTATAATACAAATGAACAGAGTGATAACTTACATATAGTTGAAGAGTTGGTACATCCGTCTTCGGAAACGATCTGGTATGAGAACACATACAACGAGAGATATACATATTATTGCATGGTAGTGACAAATGCTTGCAGAACTTGGAGGAGGGGAGGAATAGAGCGGGAGGGGAGGGGTAAACCGAGGACCCCGGCTTCCAATCATTGTTTAGGGGGACCAGCCTAAGTGGAACCCGTGGTGTGAGTCTCTCGCACTCACAGGTTAAATGAACGTGAGGGGGGCGGGCAGTGGCCCAGCGGCTCGACGCCGCAGTGCTCCTTTGTTTAGGAGCTAAGCTTTCGAAAAGGGAAAACAAAATCACCCCAAAGAGTACGGGGTGGGTTGTGTGTGTGATCTTACACATCAGGGAAATAAAAGCAAGAATGGGGGGCATTGAACGTTATAACTGTTTACATCAACATATCCTTTCTCAATTTTAGAAGCATTAAGGAAGGGTTGACTGGCAGCTATAGTTTGGCAGACTCTGCATTCGTAGTCTACAGGGGGAGAGGGATAAATAACATGGAAAAAGTTACCTAAAACAGAACCTTTAATATTTTAGCCTGTAATAAAGAATTGGTAGCTGAACTTTGGGGGACCAATTATATTATAGACAACATATAGACTTATATTACACATACACTTTTATCTAGAAAACAGTTCCAAACAAACATTGTATATCAGTCCCTTTAAATGTTCAGGTTAGTTCAAACTGATTATCAAACTTTGAATGACTCGAACTTGTAGGTAACTTGGGAGAACCGTTTCACAATGGAGAAGGAAATAACCTAGATTTTGGGACTTGTACGTTCTAGAAACTTAGAAACTAAAAAACTTGGTAACTTCTTGATGTGCAGGTTGTCGTGGTCGTTGTGGCTTGCTCGAGTTGGTCGATGTGTTCCAGGTACCGCAACCGTTGGTTAGTTTTTAGGTAGGTTACTGGAGTGGGCCACGTCTCGATTAGTACCTTAAGTCCAGACCACGTTTTGGCTTGTCTGCCATCTTAACTGGGTGTTAAGTAAGTATCCAGCTCTAGTTCTTCAAGTGGGTTGGGTCTTTGCTCGCCCAGATGTTGGTGTTTTCACCCATGCCTGGCGTTGTGCCTTGGGTGAATGACGAGGCCTTTGAGAGGCCTCCGGATCCTCTGGTTCGAGTAAGCCCAATGATCGTAGTTTTTCTTCACCTTCTTCTGGTGAGAGTAGAATGTACATTGTCTCTTGATAAGTGAACAATATTTTGCACGGGAAACCCCAGCGATAGCGGATTTTATTGGTCCGCAGTGAGTTGGTGATCTGCGCGAACATTCTCCGCTTGTTCAGCGTGGTTTGAACCAAGTCCGGAAAGATGAGGAGTGGAACTTTTTCCTGCTCTATCTTTGGGGTTGTTCTAGCAGCTCTCAATATTTCCTCTTTAATACAGAAATAGTGTCGGCGTGTGATCACGTCTCGTGGCTTTGCTGGATCTAGGCCTTTCGGTCTAGGAAGCCTATGGGCTCTGTCCATCTGAAGTTTTTCATCCGATGTTTCGGGTAACAGGGACATGAAAAGCCGAGTGAGATATGCGTCCAATTGGGCGTTGTCCACTTCTTCCAGGATACCTCTGATCCGCAGGTTATTGTGTCTTGACCGGTTCTCCGTATCTTCCAGTTATTCGAAAATCGTTTTGACTTGAGTTTTTAATTCCTCGATATCTTGCGCTTGGGTCTCCTGTGCAAGGGCGGTGTTATCCACCTTCTCCTCCAAGTCCACAATACGGTCTCCTATGGACGCAATCTCCTCTCTGATGCTGCGGCGGAAGCTCTGCATTTCAGAGTGGAAAGAGTTTTTTAGTTCTTGTACAAACACCATCATTTCTTTGCGGGTAAGTGGAGCATCCGGCTGTTCTCCAGAGTCTAGATCTGAGTCTGCGTCTCCGCCTGCGATAGACGCTTCTTGATCTTTGATATTTTGTGACTCATTGGTCTGAAAAGACTACTTCAACAAAGTAAATGCAGTCTGTAATCATGTATTTCATATAACAGTGGAAGTTGTATTTAGTTGTTTCAACTATATAATTTACAGACACCACTCAAAAGAAAAAAATTGAAAAGCAACAAAGCAAAGAACAGGTGTATGACGACAAATAGGAATCCATAATTCCTAAAAACTACAATGAATAATCAATTGAGTCCTCAGCATGCAAACCAAAGAAAGGTGCAATATACTGGGACCAGAATGGATCCCCAAAAAAAGTTATGTCAAATGAAATAAAAAATCAAATTTCATTGACCACGTAACATCCAAAAATAAATCTCCTACTAAACAGAAAAGAAAAGGCAGAAACTCAACAAAGTAAATCTGAAAAAACTATATGATACAAAAGCAAGAAAAGGAGTGAAAAAAATAACAATACTTATGCAGACGATATTATAAGTCATGGAGAAATGTGCCGGAGAAAATGGAACAGGGAAAGTAAAAAAGCTAAATGTCAAGCAGAGACTATATAGAAACTATATAGAAACTGAAACTGGGAGGAAAATGTAAGGCAAAAACAAGGATCACTAAGTAATTGCAATACACAAAAAAGGAAAAGGCAAGGGAGGCCATGCTTCGTGGAAACCCTTTCAATTTGCCCGTTCCCATGGATCTCTAAAGGATCATGGTACTTTCCTTTAGATGTCCTTGAAACAGAAAAAGTTACTGCAAGAAGCCTCAGTGCCTTCCCAAATCAGTAGGAGCAGTCTGCATCAGTGCAACAAGTGTTCTGTATATCGTACCTTTCTCCCGTATTTCGTTGTATTTGTAAGAATTATTGCTTCGGAGAAACAGCATGACTACTCCACACAGCACAATATTCTTCTCACTTCAGCATCTTTTTCACAATTTTGGTTTCATTTTAACTACTGAAACAAAACCTATAAAACAATGTCAGCTTCAACCTCTGAAGGTTTACAAAATAATAATTTAGATCAATATAATATACCACAAGTGATAGAAATCTATGTGTCAGTCACCTGTCATAGAACTTATAGGGTAAAACCGCCAGCCAAGTTACCAGAAAGCAAAACAGAATTTTGTGAAACTACAAACGTAACATTTTTGAACTTCGTAGATGCCTCATCTGTGATGAAGGGCTAATAAAGTGCTAGTACGGAGTTTCCTTGAATTAATAATGGTTTGGTGTATGTCAGAGGCTCTCAACTCCAGTCCTCAAGATCCCCAACAGGTCCGGTTTGAAGGATATCCCAGCTTCAGCAGAGCAGGGATATCCTTCAAACCGGACTTGTTGAGGAGTCTTGAGGACTGGAGTTGAGAACCCCTGGCGTATGCCATTCCAAAGCGGTTAAGGTGCCCTACATATTGCTGCCTTGCCAATGTGTTGAAGGTGGACAAGAACACACAATTCAAACTCCAGTAGCTTTTTATTCTGCATGACCTATAAAAAGATAATAAAGGGCCGTATACAAAATAGGATGCATGTCATTCAAGGCAAATGGACAGATATTTTCAAATTACAGCCACAAGTCCCCACATCACCTTTTTTCTTATAGGCTGTTGTAAGCTCATTACAAGAGTGATTTCTCTACCTATAGCATCAGTATGTCTTCACTGACCAGTTTCTATTAAGGGTAATTATTATTTGTACATGTTATCTTAACTCTCATCCACTGTAATATGCTGGCACCTTAGAAGGAAAAAAAAAAAATGTTGAAAATACTAAGGAGCCCCTTTCTTACTTATGTAGCGCACTTTCCCCCACCCCCTGGGAGATATGGCGGCTACGGTGTGTGTGGTGTGTTACCTGCGGCTCACAAAAAGCCTGAACCTCCGCTGCTGAGAACCTGGGGTGTACCTGATCCATTGGTTGAGAGCGCCTCCACCTGTGCGGGATCCTAACAATGTGGGATAACCCTGTGCAGGACAATAATAAATACACACTGGTATGATTTAATTAGATTACTGAACACATGACTAATAATGATAAAACAGAACCTCTCAGGCTTCGCAGGGCCGTACACCCCTTCACTCTGCCACCCCAACACCGTCTCCACACCCCAGTGGGGTTTGCCCCAAAGAACGGAGGTGCCCCTGAGCACCCAACCACCCTGGTGTACAAAGAGTCAACCCACCCTAGTGTGTGAGAGCGCTGCCCCACTAATGTGTGTAAAGTTGGTGCACTTGGAGTACCTGCCCAGGTGCTCCTGCACCCGGGTATGACCAGAAGAACCAGATCCACTGATCCCAGCGATAGTAGCGTAGCCTCCACCTCCACATTGGGTGGTATCCCACGTGGATGGTGCCACCATGAAGAATGTCTCTTACAGGTAGCTGCTGGTCTGGTCCCAGACCAACGTAGGCCAGGATGCAGCCACATCCTGGCTGTGTCCCTATACTGGTTCTACAGGTGCAGTATCCCTTACTGACGGGCCTGTCCCTGCAGCAACCACAAGCTGTAGTGAGTCGGGACCTAGCTGGGGCCTAAGGGGGTCTCTGGCCTAGTGCAGGGGTCACTGACACCCTGCACACGCACACCCTACCCTTCTGGTATCCCAGCTCCGACTGGCGTGGCTGCAGCGCGCGAAATGTATCTATATCCCCCTGCAGGGGAAGGTGCAGCCCTATTGGCTGTTGTGCGGCATTTGACTGCAGCCCCTTGGGCTGCTTGGGGTTGCAGTTCCCCATGCAGAGCTTATTTCCCTATGGCTGCCGCTACTGCTGCTCTGCGCATGCGTGCGCAATCCAAGATGGCGGCCCCCACTAGCTGAGTGTGCCGCGAAGCTCCCGGCGACCGGCTGGCCTCTCCTGCCGCCACTGAGCGCTGCAAGGTCCCCCGCTGTAGCGGAGGTAAGCGAGGGGACCAGGGATCTGGGAAACAGGGGGAAAGACCCTGCTATACTTGTTACTCCAGATAAGAAGCCCCTTTCTTACTTGTTACTCCAGATAAGCAGCTCCATTCTTTCTGGTTACTTGAGATAAGCAGCCCCTTTCTGACCTGTTACTCCAGATAAGCAGTCCCATTCTACCTTGTAACTCCAGATACTGTAAGCAGTCCCATTAATCCTTGTTACCCCAGATAAGCAGCCCCGTTCTTACTTGTTACTCCAGATAAGCAGTTTTTTGCTTATTTGTTACTCCAGATAAGCAGCCCCTTCCTTACTTGTTACTCCAGATAAGCAGCCCCTTCCTTACTTGTTACTCCAGATAAACACTCTTGCTCTTGCACTATCGTGTGGAACACCAGCTTCTGAATGTTAGATGTCACCTATGGAAGTGCTACAAAATCCTTATTCACATTGTGTCCGTCCAATTTTCTTTTATATATTTACTTCATGTAACCTACCAAAAAGATCATGTTAGCTATAAATCTATTAGTTTTTAGTCTAATGTCTTAAAAAGCTTATCTTGGGCTGTAATTATCTAATTGTTGACCCTGTCTGGGCTCATTACAACCAGACCAGTTATCTCTTCCTTTAGCTGGACCTTAAAATAAGCCAGATGTGTTTAATATGTAGACATTTCCAGAGCTCATTCATTAATATTAATGCTTTCAGCAGCTACTCATGCAATGCCCTCAGTGGCCAATGTGCCCTTTTCATCATTATAGCAAGAGAACTATACCTCTTTCTTTATGCTTGGCAGTAAGTTGAGGCTTAAGAGCTGTCCATATGAGACCAAATTCCTGACTGAACATGACGAACTGCAACGCTTAATATACAGTACAGCTGAATCCCATGGTCTTACGGACTAAAAGGTACTAAGAACTACACAAGGATGATAATGTGGCAGTATTGCTATGAAGAATACTACGTTGCTCACAGCTCAATTTCAAAGTTAATGGAAATCTAGAATGCACTGACTGGAGGCATTTAATTTGCTATTTAGAATTCAGAGCATTCAAAAGATCATGTGTCAAAATGGAACAATAATTAAGAGAATGCTGAACTCATTTCACTTCATAAGCTAAAAATCATGCCCGGTTTCAAAGCAAATACATTAGACAGCAGACCGTGTGTTTATTAAGTTAAAATAAACAACTTTACAAATTAAAAATTACCTGACTGCCAAGAGATTACCCAATGCATGCTCTTTTACTATGACAGTAAACACGTCCAGCCAGCGATGTTTCTTACAGTTATTGTCTTTCCTCAGTTGAAATGTTCCTAGGTTAATATCAATGCTTTAATGTTTACTCAAAGATATTAAAAGTGTGCTAATTAAAAACAGCATTACGCTTTTTTACCATTACTTTCATTTGACTTTCCAAAGAAGATGGAAGAGAAATGCCGTTCTTGTAGTAAAGGCATCAGCTTGGAAGGTGGTAGACCTTCCCCATCTCCATGCGACGAAGAGCAGGTCACTCCAAACCAGGGGTGGCCAACTCCAGTCCTTAAGGTGCCACCAACAGGTTGGGTTTTAAGGATATCCCTGCTTATGCACAGGTGGCTCAATCATGTTTACTGAGCCACTGACTAAACCCCCTGTGCTGAAGCAGGGATATCCTTAAAACCTAACCTATTGGTGGCCCTTGAGGACTGGAGTTGGCCACCCCTGCTCTAAACTTTCCTACCTTAGCTAATTAAAGTTTCAATTTAGGAATGAAACAGATTTTGTTACACACATACTGTAATATGGGTGAGGCGCGCGCACACATACATTGTGGAACGCACACAATCAAATACAACATAAAAAATTGAGAAATGAAACCGATATGCTGAGCAGGAAAACACACCTTCTACAATATTTTCTATATATATTTGTTATATCCTTTGTTAAGAACTTATCTGCAAATACAACAATTAAAACATTTCAAAAATGAATACGACTTATTAGCCATATGCATTTCAGTATGATTTGACGCCATAAAATGTTTTACTCCTCTTTCTGCATTACAGTAATTCTTTTTGTAGCAGGAAATACAGATCACACAATGTTGAGGGCTTAAGCAAATAGTCACTAAAAACGGATCAGAATTTGACTTCTAAAAAAATATACACCTGCAAAACATCAACACTATTTGAGGCAGGAAATGTTTAAATCTGGACATGAGCCACCATGCTGTCCCAACATTGTTCAGATTCTCAAAACTATTTAAAAGAAATATTTGCACAGCAAATACCATATACTGATGCTCAACATACAAACTAGCAAGTGCGGTGGGTGACATTTGTATATGAAAATAGACAAAGAAAAATCATTCCATGTCACAGCTTCATGCTTTTATCATTTCACTTGGTGACTCACCAGCTTTTTCTATTAGGAAATGATTCATCAGTAAGCTCTATTATAAGATCATTCACCGTATTTTTATTTAGCTCCCCTTTTCTGCCAAGATTTAATAAGATAGCAAGAAAATGTATTCAGAGTTATTCATCCCTAATCTATGTTTGCACACAAATCTATTACTCATTTATGGGAAGTCTCAATCAATGAAAGATAAAATCACTCGTTTGTAGCATCAGTAATCGCTTGGGTTTTAATAGAATTTTCAATATTAGCATTAAAATGGGTTGCAACATCTATAAATATGCATTTCTATATATTGGGAGACCAGTAACATTCCCTTAATCTAATTGTTTTCAAAATGAATGCATTTATTATGCTCAACTTTGTGTTGTAAATATGAACCTTCAACTTGTATTTTTGAATTGCTTACAAACTAACCATAATACTGTAGCTCAGGTTTTGGCAGCTCTATTGGCCTTGGAGAAAAGCAGACTCGTTGTAAATTGTGCTAACTTTTAGCAGACCAAAATAAAAGTTGTTCTTAGATTGAAGTGCATAGAGCTTTCAAAACCTCAGATTTCTTCCTCAAGTGCAAAGAAGACTCTTGGAAATGAAACGATGGTGGGATGTCCTGCAATGCCTCACTAACCTATTAGATAGGGAAGAGGGGTAGGTAGTGCAGGTTATGGAAAGTATTAACTCATCAGGCATCAAAGTTGTAAAGTAGTTTCTGCTATAGGGTTTGTAGTAACCCTAATTGGATGAGTGAGCCAAGATAGCTAGATTTTGTGGACACTTAGGATGTGCGTGACGGGTTTTTTTGGCAGATTTTTTTTGTTCAGGTGTTTTTTCTCCTCCTTGACCAATTCTGATGACATTTTGAGAGTACGTTTCTGCCATAAGATTCAACCAAATCGTTTTTCTGAACTGATAAAAAAAAATGAAATGGTACATCTTAGACCAGATTCTTGATACAAAACATTACATGTATTATTTTGCAACTTGTACTAAATTATCAGACAATTCTCTTGAAAAGTTTCAGAGAAATTAAATATTTAGAATGCAAATAAATTGGTAACCACTGTAACAAACACAACAAACAACCTGTATATTTACTTTGACATCTAGGTGGCAGTGATAATTATTCACTGTGCAATACAGTGGCGGCCAGCATAAAGCTAATGTGGCTGCCTCCGCGGGTAATTTAAAACCCCGTTCAGAGGCAGGCTTTTTTTTTTGGCGCCGCAGGCGCTTCCATTGTTCAGCGCACTAGCGCTGAATGGAGAAACGGGGCCGCGCGCGGCCGCAAGATGCGGCGGGCGCGCGGCCAATTCCGGCGCGAAAATTGAAAAGGCAGGGAAAAATGCGGTCAAGCTTTAGATTAAGCTTGGCCGCAGCAGTAGGTTTTTGAGTGATTTTCCACAGTATCTACGATGTCAGTATAACTGTTCGTAAATCGCAGCCTTCTGGAGAATAAGGTGTTCTGTGTGTTTTTTATTTTTCACATTTCGGACAGTTTGTTGCGAATGAGATTGTCATTGTTACATGGAAGTGTTTTACACTTTGTGATATTATATTAAAAAATATTTATTTTCCAGTCGTAATATTGTGAAAGTTGAAGTGGTATTCAGTATTTCGTTGCCGGTGCCTCGACTGTCAGTAGAAACTAGGCTTATTTATAGGCTCGAATAATAGCACACAATCATGTGAGAATTAAATTGGCCAAACATTACCATTTTTAACTGAAGTTTGAGAATACTAGGCCAATTTGTTGCCAAAATCCACAAATTCATGGCGTTTCAAACTGTGTTTTCCATTTCTCATTCCGTATTATAAATCTTTGTCCTATTTGGTTTACTCGCTCATCCCACAACGCGATATAAAATATAGCATTTTGCGTGTCTTATAACTCTATAGCACAATTATATGAGATTCCCATCACCCATAGCATTGCTCGTGTTAATTAACTCCTATTTATCGGTGGAGTTCATTAATTAATAGCTATCATACTTATAATATCATACACAGTACATGTTTTCTGCAATGTTGATGACAAGCATTAACCCTGTAATACAAATGGTTATTTATTTTTAACCATGCGTGATTGATTGTTTTTTCACTTTATAAATATACATATACACTGAAGACTAGTACACAATTTGCTGTTATCTTACCACAAATAGGACAACAGAAAGTGTCACACTTCATTTTGAATGAGGCAGTTCGTTAACCGTTTAAAACGGAGTTTCCCGCGCGGCGGCCGCTTCAATAGATAAGTGCTAATGGCGCTTACTATTGAAAGTGCCCGAGGCGCGGGAAAACCGGCCGAAAACGGGCGAAGATAGCCGCGCACCGCGCGCAGCTGTTTTTAAACTGCGGCGGCAGACGCATTATTTTTAAGCCGGCCGCCACTGTACATTACCACATGCCATAGATTTTCCCCAAAGAGGCCTATGGATCATGAATACGAGAAATCAAGAATTTAGTCCTAAATTCACCTCTGTTGAAATCTGATTATTATAACCCTTGCTCAGACTTAAATACAATTCTTTCCCATTGAACACAACCTAAACCCAGCCCCTGTCATAAATCAGCTGTGAGACGGACAGTTTTATGACAGAGTAAAACACCTCCCACCAAAGTACGTTAAAAACACCTTTTCAATATCTAAATGTACTCATAACTTCTGTAATACTTACACACACACGTGAGACATCAACTAATTCAGGCACTCATAGCGGAATCAATGAGACTAAATATGTGAATGTGAACATTTTAATCCGACATTTAAGAGAAATATTAATATCTGTCTCCTAGTATCTGCTAGACCTGACGTGTCTGTAATCATTATGTGTGACTCGGTTCCACGGATACACACATGTAATTTTTATCATGTTCAGCAGAGGATGTCACATAATGTTCTCATTTTTAATAAAGTTCTAAGTGAGGGCATAACCCGAGGGCATACACTCTCTCTGGAATGTACTAGCAATCACTCACAAACATTTAGCTTTCTTTGAAACCAACACACCAGTATCTGCTCAATGTCTACGACCCCCCCAAACCCCACGTGTCACTTGTAGTGGGCTATCCATGACAGCCCCCCCAATTAAGTTCAGTTTGAAGTGCTGCACCCACCCGTGACAAGCCTAGGCTTGTCATAAACCCAATATATATATATATATATTGTATTTTTAACATCAAACTGTAGCTCATTAACCTCTTAAGCACCAAATGGATTAAAATACATAATATTGCATGACATTATCATGACAGGCTGCTTTCAATATTTTGAAACCACCATAAACTCTGAAATCAGAACTGCAGCAGATGCCAAGGTGGTATATTTGAGCATATCAGTTAATGTATCACAATAATTTGCGCTAAATTCCTATGAAGAGGCATTATAATTGTATGTAAGCATCAATGTATAAAGGCATTTTCACCTATTTTGCTTTCTGTGCATCTGTTCGTAAATCTGAGAGTGCCATTCAGAAGAGTCAAGTAAAATATTTCGATAGAATATGTAATATTCTGCATCTCCGTCTTCACTTATTTAATTTTCCTTGGCATCAGAAAACTCCACTTCGTCTCAGCATGAAACCAACTGGCTATCAACCTGCTATATTACCTTTACACTGACTCAACATTACAAGGGCAGGTAAACTAGTGGCTCTTACAACGGTCAGTGAATGTCATCCCTTTGTTGCTTGCATCTACAGTCCCCAGGGAAGAGGTCTACTTCTTCCAATCCAATCGGGTCTCCACCATTCGATACCTGGCAGAATGTTGGATTGTCTGTAGCACTAAGGTTCTCCAGGCATTCCACTACAGAAAGGGTTAAAAATAACTAATAACTAACAACTATTTAATGTACAGTAAAAAGAGATTTCCAATAACCACAATACTACTAAGAAATACAGAATAAATGACTCTGTCCCCCTCCTTACATGCATGGAGTGTTTGTAGGTTTGCAGGTCATTCTTTTTTTAGGAATGCTACTCACATCTACTTTATTTATTTATGGGAAAAGGTACTTAATAGAGGGTTCTAAGCTAGAGTTCTGTGACATGTGGCAGTCATGCACCTCATGACCTCTCAACTCCAGCGAAATGTCATTTAGGAAGAGAATTATTCCCCCCGCTTTCACGGTGTAAGCTTCCTAGCTGTGAACCAATCAGGAACACTTACTATACAGAGATGTCAATCTCCAAGGGTAATAGTCAGTGACCAAAATACTGCATTATTTATGTAAAAGTGCTACATTTTACCAGCGACTCTCCATTGAGGTCGGAGACAGCAAGAAATTAGTGACATGACCTCCAAATCATTGAGAGACTCAGAATAGCAATTGGCATGCCTGATTAAATAGAGCAGTGTTACTTATTAGCTCATAGATCAGCCCCCAGACAGTGACCAGCTCCTAGGATTGCCAGGTGTCCAGTATTGAATCGAACCATCCTGTATTTGGACACTTCAGTAAAAATTAGAGGTAATACTGGGCGTGTATGTGTCCGGTATTACCTCTCTGGACATAGTGACCTGACCGGCATGGAGGATTGCGGGATTTCCCCGAGCAGGGTGAAAACAGGGTTGTTGCTAGGGGGCTGGGCAGCTTCCTCCATCCTGATTGGCTGCTGCTGTTTGTGTGTCGAGAGTGTCGCACCTTTCATCATTGTGTCCACTATTTTGGAAGAAGCCTCCTGGCAACCGTACTAGCTCCCTGACAGTGACCAACACCCTGACAGTGAGCAGGTCCCTTAAAATGCTGGTTTGTCATAAATGAACATACCTTGAACCAGCAAGAGCAGCAGTTACACACACACACACATATGTATAAATAAAAATGGTGCAGTATGTATTGTTGCTTAAATATAATTCCAGCTTATTTTACAATGTTGTATTTTAATGTATGTATGTCTTTATTTATTATTTATTTTAATAAAGACACATTTCTAACCATGCATGGAACCCAAACTTGAAAGTCATGAAAGTCAATCATCAAAAGCATAAAGCTTGCGCGATAAAACTGTGCTTGTTAGAGAAACTAAAAAATGGACAAATATTTAACCGTGTTAATGAACCTCTCTTACATTTACTGAGAAGATAAATACGTATTTGTGTTCACCTATGATCTTGACACAGATGCTACTGCATTAACAGTCACTTGGGTCCTACAATGCAAGTTGCTGGCAAAGTAGTTAAGACAAACTTATTTACCACATTAATTAAATGGTCTATTTAACATGGAATATCAATTCTCTAATCACATCTCAGCTGAACTTCTTATTTCAATTAACAACTCTAGAGTCTTCCAACAGAGATCCAACTGCTCTAGGATCATTAAGAACAATTTCATTATCTGTCAAATGAGGGAGTAAAGGCAGAAACGGCAAGCACTCTCAGGAGTAGGCCTCTACCCTACTTAAGAGATGATTAGGGAGTAAGCAGCAGTAGTTCTCATTAGTTGCTAAGCAATGAACAGACCTCCAACGAAACAGGAATTGGAAACAAAGAAAAAAGGTGTTTCCATGCAAATCCCAACTCAAGGGCAACTTGTCCTTTTCTATTAACACTAAATGTAAGATTATGATACTCAGGTATAGGCATCAAAGCTGGAGAAAGGCGAAAATGAAAATTACATTAGAAAAACATTTCCAGTAAGAATAATGATAAACACCTGTGTAAAAACCCTTTCAAAGAATCTTAACTTGTGTTTCTGTATAAACCCTGTATAAGTTTCCTTGGTATGAAGACACGTTGTAACACTTGAGATGAACGCAGTATCTGCAGCATACTTTCAAACCTCAAGCAGCTCAAGATATTCTTAATAGTGAAAATAGCACTATAGAATTTTTGGGATTCTCACAAAATATGAAAGTGTAAAATAAATTCAACATAATAAATGTTACAGCTAGTACTTTCTTAGATTAGTTGGTATAACGTTTACATGTTTTTTTTTAATTATTATTATTATGTGAAACATTGCAGTGGTGCCTAATAATGCTCTTAATCTACACCATACAGTAGTTTTGTGGCTCCAAGACTAAGACTACGGCCCCAGTGTGTGCATGGCGCGCGCAACGGGGTGCCTGGCGTTGGTCGTTCCCTGCATCAGCGTGATCTAAGGGACTCCAGGCAACTCTCGATGGGGAGGCGTGACGGGGGCGCGGCCATATCACACGGCTGGTTTGCCCTCATTGGCTGAACTGTCGCCATGACGTGGCCAACACAGCATAAGTCTAATTTGGCAAATGCCGTCGTGCATCACGCTTTGTGCGCTTGCGCCCACACGCCCACTGGGGCCTGCACCAGAGTGGGCTGTACTTTGTGTGCATTGCCCGCGCAGCCGCAGCCATCGGAGACGAAGTTTAAGAGCTGCAAAACGGTGTCAGGTCAAAGGTTGTAATTTTGTACCAGAGCAATGGGTTATAACCAATCATGACTACTATCCGAGTCAGACCTCAAAAGGAGCTAACTTCCAGTTTTATGTTTTACAGTATTGGAACAGGGGGTCTTCCAAAGCTGAACATCGCTATTTTCAGCTCCAGTGACCCCATGGTTCTCACAATACTTACTGGTTATGTTACCGGTAATACTCCCTGGCTTTTAAAGGGGATTTAAAAGACCATCCAATAGGAAACTTCAATCTATAATTTTGCAACTTCCTAGTGCCGCAAGATTTGGTAGCCATTTTGTTTCCCCTAAGGGAGATTTACACTCAGCAACTTCACTGTTAAGTATCTTGGGAACTCGGGCGGTTAAATAGAAATGTTGGAGGAATTAACAACATAGGAACATAAGGAATACTTTTGAAATGTCTTTCTTTATTATACAGTATATTGGGGTTATTTTTAGATCCCGAAACTTGGTGGGAATCTTACAAATCCCTTATAAATGACAGGGACAGAAAGGGCATAAATGCAACAAAAAACAACAGAAATTCTACTCTGCAGAGTTTCAATTACTTTTTTTTTTTAACATTCATTTCAGATTTGAATCTTTTTATTACTAGCCCATTATAGGCTAAGGACAGATTTAATCATTCAAATAATTACTTTGTGCAGGAAATAGTGTGTCACAGCCTGTGGTTTGCAATAAAGGCTGGTTTTATCAAATAAAAAAATATGGGACAAATAAAAAATGGGTTTGTATTTGCCTTTTGTGTAAACACATCTATGCATTTCATATAGAATACACCTATATTTGTAGGTATTTTCCATTGTTGGAACGTTGCATTTTTATTAAACAAGGTCTTAATTAAAATGAATAGCTTGGAAAATGCATGCAGGGTAGAGAACAATGTCTACATTAAAGGCATGTATGCTTTAACTGCAGAGATAAAACCATCGGCTGAAACCATTATTTTTGCTTAACTTACCCATATAGTCACCAATGAACACCACGAAGAATGGTGTGACGAGGTCATTAATGCCCTGAACATATCCACTGGCTGGATGGCGAATGGCCCATATAAACAAAATCCGTTCGAATATCTGGGAAAACAGGAAGAAGTGACAGTATGCTCTCATTACATAAAGTTACATGCATTCAATCAACAAGTAGATGGAACTGGAATGAATAGAACCCTATTGTCCGTGTGTGCAATGTGCTATGTTAAAACCCATTTCTTTTTTCCCTTTCTTTAAAAATGCACTCTGTTGTGTAATACAATGGGATGATAGTAGTATAAATCTATTGATACATTTACAAAAAAAAAAATACATATTTACTTTCTTCCCAAGAGGAAATTCTTTAAGGAGCAACTTTTCAAAACCATAATCTAAACTGATTTTTTTACATTTTGTTGGTCCTGCTTTCTGGCAAAGTGATCACACAAAACAAAAAAGGTACAGACATCAAGGGCAAAAATATAAATACACAACACACAGAATGGGGTCACACACAATCTATACATGGCCTGCGAGCAGCATTCCCTACACCCAGGAGAGAAGTCTGCATTGGGCCCCTATGTTAAGGGCTTCCGAGACCATGGTGAGTTAAGTCATGTGAATTGTACATGTTGCATGTGCAACCTGATTCCTTTTTATTCTTTGGCGAAGGCCACACATCTTTTAGTCACTTCGAAAAACCGCTCGTCTTTATGCCATTGGTTCTTTAAAAAATTTCTTCATTTTAGAAAAAAAGGGACATGTTTGAAATTTGTTACATGACTATACAGTCTGAGTTTGCATTGAGTACTCATTCCAATTTTCAAAACAATTTAAAAAAAAATTCCCCTGCTTGTTGATTTATTTAGTGTTTTTATTCCTTGCCCCATTTGCTGCCAGAGGGGAAATGAATTACTATGTATATATGTTCTGCACTTCCTTCTGAATGCCTATTAACACATTTTTTATTTTTTTTAAAGTCTATAACATCCAGGGAAAATAAATAAAACGAAGGTTGGTAATCTGCTTTAAAAGGAACCGCAATAAGCTCGCTTTTTTTTGTGAAACTGCACTTCTTAGAAGGGCTTTAGTTTAGACCAGGGGAGCGCAATCTTTTTTCCCTGCGCCATCCTGCCGGCTGTTCCGTGCTCTGCGTGCCCCCGGCTCTTACCTTGCCTCTGGCGTCGGCGTCATGTCACGTTCACATGACCTCACGACGTCATTTGACGCCGTGTTGCCATGGCAACGTGCCTACAGAAGCAAGGTAAGTGCAGTTTACAGAGGCCTTCACCGCTTCCCCAGCACTTAATTTAAGTGCCTTCGGGAAGCGCGCGGGCCTCTGTAAACCCCACGCCCCCACAAACAATCTCGAGCCCCCCAGTTTGCGCACCGCTGATTTAGACCATAAAGCTACAATTCCAAAACCGCACTAACAAATATCATGAATTGTACAATATATGCTGCATTTTGTCTGTTTTTACCAAGTGCATAAATGAGCAGGAATTGTACAATTGCAGTTAATCCCTAAAAACTTCTGAAAAAGGTACAGTGCTCTGCCAACACACTTTAATCTTGTACAGTATGTACAATAACGTGCCCCAACTGCAATGATGCATTGTATTCAGAATTTAGAAACCTATTAGCAGAATTACAACTAAGGGGAATTTTAGAACATAAACTATATAAATCAGCATCAGTGAGCAACACATTTTCAGGTAGCCACTGGCAAGGGGTTACAGCTGTTGGCAAGGTTTGGTCTTGTGAGGTCAGGGGCAGTTCCCATGTCTTGAGAGGGCTCTCTTCCTGCAGTAACATAGGAGGTAGTAATGCAGAACTGTAGCCATGTAAAAAGGACTTTCTTTGAAAGCACAATTCTACTTGGCAACATATATATTGCTACAATAACAGGTGCTACAGTAAAATGAATGCATTCAGCAACTCAACCGTTTCATAAATCAAGCTATTTTGCAATATTAGACCCCTGAACTAATAACTGCAAAAGAAAAAAAGAAAAAAACAAAGCAACATTACAAAATATACGATTGACGCTGCTTTTACGATCCAAGTATATTACAGAAATGCATGAAGAATACTGGAGCATTTGCCAAGTTCTAAGGCTCAAAGCTGAATAAGAGATGCAAAAATGTATCAGAAAGTTAAAATGACGTCCAAAGTTAAGAGACTGTTATTATTATTTATGATGTATCTTCAATATGATGAAAGACTAATGGGGAAGCTAAAGAAATTTGCATACATATACATAGTTTGTGGACAAAGTTAAGCGGAACAGCACAACAAAATGATCACATAGTTTGATGCATTTCAAACCCCTGTTGTGCTGACACTGCCAGTGCTCCATGTAAACTGACAGTGCATTTCCAACGCGTCACATACAATACTCCGCTTTATCACTTAACTTATAGTTTTTACACTTGAAAAGTCATAATAGGCATCTAAAAGCAATATCTCATCTTCAAATGTAATATTGAGCTAAATATGCTAAATCGCAATGATTTCAAAATAAACTGCACATTCCTATGCATTATTCATAACAAATATATTTGTGTGTTTACGTCTGGTTTTCCACGGTGTGTGGAAAGGAGATAACACATTCCTCCTGTATTACATTTCCAGAAGTGTCCCCTGACTTGCAGGAGTATTTCATATGTGAATGATACTGTAATGAAGCACGCAGGCTGATTTGCATTAGCTTTCTGTTTGAAATGTCAGGTCAGTTCGACACTGATCCAGGAAAATGCGAACAACAAATGACTTGATGCTCACACTGTAATATCATTCCTTTAACCTGGGAAGTTGTTTTTCTATCGGAGCAAGACTTAAATGACCAAATATCAAATGCGATCAGATTCAAATGTTTGAGTATTTAAAAAATGGAATGAAAATGTTAAGGAAAGAAGTATTCAACTTTTCTTCACCAAAAATATGTCAAACTAACCATGGTCTTTGTATAATATTTAAACCAGGCTAGTTGACATATTTTGAAGGGAAAAAAAAATTATGCCCAGGGGAAACCTGACATCTGTGAAAATACATCTTGTTAAAAGCCTAACTTTATATTATAACCCAGCGGTGCGCAAAGTGAGGGGGGGCGCGAGATTCGCTGCGGGGGATGCGGGGTTTACAGAGGCCCCTGCACGCATTCCGAATACATTTAAATTAATGCCGGGGGAGCTGCAGGGCCTCTGTAAACCTTACTTACCTTGATTCAGACGCTCCTGGTGACGCGTCGACATGGGGTCATGTGACGTCACGTTGCTATGACAACGTGCCGCCAGGACGTCTGAATCAAGGTAAGGAGGGGGGGCGCCCGAGGAGAGGGGGAAAGCCTGCAGGGGGCGCAGGGAAAAAAGATTGCGCCCCCCTGTTATAAACTCTAAACAAGAGGTTTTCAACTCCAGTCCTTCAGGACCCCCTCAGCAAGTCACATTTTCAGGATATCCCAGCCAGGGCCGGCTTGATGGTGGTTCCATCGTTGCAGTCGCACCGAGCCCCGGCTTACAGATGCCCCGCACTCTTCCCCACAGCATTGAAATGGATTGCCGGGGGAGAACACAGGGCCTCAAAGTGCCTCTTACCTTCTCTCCGGCATCTCTTCTTGCTCCTCATCTCTCCAACGCCACAGCATCATATGACCCGCAGAGATGAGGAGCAGGAGGAGATGCCGGGAAAGGTAAGAGTCCACGCACTGTCCCTCGGCACTGAGCCCCGCTAAAATCCAAGCCGGCCCTGATCCCAGCTTTAGCACGGGTGGCTCAATCAGTGGCTCAGTTCAAGACTGAGCCACTGATTGAGCCACCTGTGCTGAAGCAGGGATATCCTAAAAACCTGATCTGTTGGGGGGGGGAGGGGGAGTCTTGAGGACTGGAGTTGAGAACCCTTGCTCTAAACCTATCACTTATCACGCAATAGTCTACAAACGTCTCACCCTCTCCTTTCAACCATTTTAAGAACAAACTACAGTACCATTTAACCCAATAAAAGGATGGATAAAAGTGGACAGAGATTAACACTTAGCCTTAATAATCATGATTGCAAGTTCTCTGCCATCCCATGTTCTTCATTGTGGATAACTGCATTTGCACTTTCCAGCCTTTTGCTTCCTAACATGAACGTCAATGATTTTCGCCTCCGCAGCTTTAGAAAATTATACAGTTATTTCCTCTCCTCTCTGGTCCCTTTTCATTATTTTCTATTTTTTTTTTTTTTTTTTCATTTTAAACTCTCTGGACGTTTAATGCTCAACAGTTCTAGAAAAAGCTCTTTAAATAATGCGAGTTGCTGGTAAGAAAAGCCTTATTCATTTTATCCCGCTGTGCTGGTTTATCTCGGTGTATTGTAACGATCAATGGTATTTCACATTTTACTTTGCCATCATGACATTGTATTGGTATATGCATTGTGTTTAGAAATGCCTGATAGCTGTATACCTAATAACAAAAATATAAAGTTTTGCTGGCAACACATACAAGGGGCCTATGCAGAGAGCTTCGATAAGTCAGTTCTCGTCAGGTTTTCGTCAAAAGTGCCTGTAGCTATTCAGGAAGCAGTGAAAACCTGGCGAGAGTCTGCTAATTCGCCGTTTTTTTGGGGCGGATAAATAAACCCGCTGATCGCTTGGCAAGAAGCACTTTTTCGCAGCTCATCGCCAGCTTCTCAAATTCGGGGTATTCTAGAAGCCCCGATCAGCATCTCGAATTTACCTCCAAATAGACGTGCCACAAAAAGCTGGCAAGAAGCTGGGAATGAGCGGATCCGCCAATACAGCAGTTCGAAAAAATGTGTCCCTTTTTCCTTCGAGGTATTGATGCCGGGGGTCTCCGGAGCTAATTCACATTAATACCAGCACCGGAGCACCCCGGCATGTATCCAATGCAGGAAAAAGCCATTTACAGGCCACTTAATTACCTTAGCGGCTAACCGCTAAGGAAATAAAGGGGTTAACCACCAGTATCAGCCCTACTGTGGGGAGCGGGGTGGATGAGGGGGTTATTTGGCCTTTGGTAGATGTTTTGGGGTTGCGGGGGGGGGGGGGGGTTACGGCTGGACATAACCCCTTCATTAGCTACGATACTGTATTGTATTGTATGTCTTTATTTATATAGCGCCATTAATGTACATAGCGCTTCACAGCAGTAATACACATGGTAATCAAATAAATAACAGATTATATAAATAATAGATCATGGGAATAAGTGCTTTAGACATTAAGGAAGAGAAGTCCCTGCCCCGAGGAGCTTACAGTCTAATTGGTAGGTAGGGAGAATGTACAGAGACAGTAGGAGGGAGTTCTGGTAAGTGCGTCTGCAGGGGGCCAAGCTTTATGTATCATGTGTTCAGAATATCCACAGTGCTATTCATATGCTTCTTTAAGCAAGTGCGTCTTAAGTAGGGTCTTAAAGGTCGATAGAGAGGGTGCTAGTCGGGTACTGAGGGGAAGGGCATTCCAGAGGTGTGGGGCAGTCAGTGAAAAAGGTTTAAGGTGGGAGAGGGCTTTAGATACAAAGGGGGAAGAAAGAAGACATCCTTGAGAAGAACGCAAGAGTCTGGATGGTGCATAATGAGAAATTAGGGCTGAGATGTAAGGAGGGGCAGAAGAGTGTAAAGCTTTAAAAGTGAGGAGAAGAATGGAGTGTGAGATGCGGGATTTGGTCGGAAGCCAGGAGAGGGATTTCATGAGGGGAGATGCTGAGACAGATTTAGGAAAGAGTACAGTGATTCTGGCAGCAGCGTTTAGGATAGATTGTAGGGGAGACAGGTGAGAGGCAGGAAGGCCGGACAGCAGGAGGTTACAGTAATCAAGACGGGAGAGAATGAGGGCCTGAGTCAGAGTTTTAGCAGTCGAGCAACAGAGGAAAGGGCGTATCTTTGTTATATTGCGGAGGAAAAAGCGACAGGTTTTAGAAATGTTTTGAATGTGAGGGGCGAATGTGAGAGAGGAGTCGAGTGTGACCCCTAGGCAGCGTGCTTGGGCTACTGGGTGAATGATCGTAGTTCCAACAGTAATGTGGAAGGAGGTAGTAGGGCCAGGTTTGGGAGGAAGTATGAGGAGCTCTGTTTTAGCCATGTTGAGTTTAAGGCGGCGGAGGGCCATCCAGGATGATATAGCAGAGAGACATTCAGAAACTTTGGTTTGTACAGCAGGTGTAAGGTCGGGTGTTGAAAAGTATATTTGTGTATCGTCAGCATAGAGGTGATAATTAAACCCAAAAGATGTTATTAGGTCACCTAGAGAGAGTGCATACAGAGAAAAGAGAAGAGGTCCCAGGACAGAGCCCTGGGTACCCCCACAGAGAGATAAATAGAGGAGGAGGAGGTGTTACCAGAAGAGACACTGAAAGTACGATGGGAGAGGTAGGATGAGATCCAGGATAGAGCTTTGTTCCGAATACCAAGAGTATGGAGAATGTGAAGGAGAAGAGGGTTGTCCACGGTGTCAAATGCTGCAGAGAGGTCGAGTAATATGAGCGTTTCATCAGCTAAACTGATTTCATCAGGGGATGGGCTCTGGGTATACCAACACACGTATATATACCCACAAGTCCAATCAGCTGTATTAAAGGTCATTAGAAGGTCATGTGCAAACAATTAGCGTAATAGAACAGTCTAAAATCACATTTATCTATAAACATCAAAAGTTATATATAAAATGAATATACAAAAATCGCAGTTATACCTAAATAAAACACATAGTATATATGGTATGCATGACATTTTAGACTACCATATGCTATTTGGTCTCCAGTATGAAGACCACAATGTATGTATGAATACCTGAAATCAACTGAGTAAACAGTGAAAACCGTTAGATGATAATAATGATTAAATATTGGCTTGAGGAGAATGGACTTGATAATAACTGTACATGAAGTAATAAATTGAAGAATACATGTATACATGTTTTACTGTCCATGATGTTAATAAATAAGTAATGGACATGATATGAATAAAAGGAAAATAAAAGGAAAATAAACCTAATGAAGAAACAAAATTGATAAATTGAAAATTAATGAAAAAAATGTATAAAACGGTCAATGATAAATTAAATAAAATAAATTAAATGAAGGGGAATCACCCTTGGCCCCTAGTATTAATAATATAAAAACCACATGTTTAGTGATGGACCGAAAAGAAACAACAAGGAAAAAACAGGGATATAATGCAGAGTCTTAGTATCTACCGAAATACTACAAAGAAAGATAGGAGTGCAGACCGGACATGTATCCCAGGTCACTAGTGCCTCCAGCCCGACAAGACTGTACAATACAGCCGATCACACCTCACCCCTCACAAAGAAAAATATAAGTGATGATGTGAGCTAACTAAATGAATATATTTAGAAAATGACTAATAATTTTTTTTTATGTGTAATCTACCAAATAAATATGATATTATGATAATAATAATAATAATAATACTTATATGTGCATATATAAAATATATGAATATGTATGTAAACAAACTAAAGGAAACCAATTGTATTAATATAAATAAAATGCACGCCCCATATGGATGAACCCGAAGGGAACATGTCTAACATGTTCAGACCACACCTCCGTGTCCATCCCACATAGGGAAGGAGAACAATTGGAGATGAAAAGAGGGAGAAGGAAGAGGTGGGGGAGGAGGTGGGGGAGGAGGGGGAGGGGAAAAGGGGGAAAAAGGGAGGGGGGGAAACAGAGATATAAAATGAAGTCTATACAACGGTGCTGATGTCAATACAGTCATTTAGGCCTTCTGGACTAAGTGTATTTAGTTCGTAGATCCAGTATGTCTCTCTTAGATTTAGAAGTTTGTGCCTATATCCACTAGGTATGGATAGGTATATCCATAGGCCTCCCGGTGGGTAGGGTTGAGGGTGGATAGGCCTCACAGGGGTGGGTAGTGGGGGGAGGGTGAAGGTGGGTTAATCCCCTTAATGACTATAGCGGTTAATGACATTACATTGGCTCTTTTTAATCTTGTGTATGTTTTTCAGCACCCGAGGGAATGGACAGTGATGAAGATGAGGATGGCCTTCATCGTGGCAGCCGGAAAAGGGTGAGTGCAATATGTATTAATTTTATTTATTGTGATGCATGTATTTTAAATGGGCAAATGCAAATGCACTATTATCAATATGTGGATAATAGTAATTTTGCCCATTACTATACTGTGGGGTTTTTTTTGGGGGGGGGGGGGAGGGGGTTGTATTTATTAATACGTATTTATGTGGTTTTTAAATTATTTTTTGGGCAACAGAAATGGTATTGCAGGCAAGCGGGGACACCTGCGGGGAGCACCTGAGGGCCACCGCCTTCCTATAGTATCATTGTTGTGCATCCCAAAAATTACATATATGTACTGTATGTTAGGGGGTATAGGGGTTGTTGGGGGCACAGGGGGTGCATGTTGTATATTGCAATGTTTATTGGGGGCAATTGTCCCCAATAAACACGCTACTATGCCTTAACCCCTTTATTGCCTTAGCGGATAGCCGCTATTGTAATGAAGCAGCATTAATGTATTTTTAATAATATTGTGAGTGAACAGGGGGTCCCCTGAGCTGAAGCGCATTAATTTTTGGTTCAGAAGACCCCCTGGTCCCGCACACTATTATTAAAAATACATTAATGCTACTTCATTACCATAGCGGCTAGCCACTACTGTAATGAATTATTGTTTATTGATATGTGTGTTTTGTTTTACTCATAGTGTAGATGTGCAGGGGGTCTCCGGAGCTGAACCGCATTGGGTTCAGGTCCGGGGACCCCCTGCTTCCCGAGATACAGACCCCTTTAGGGGGTGCCGGTATCCCTCTGCTTTGTTTACATTTCGCGGTCACGTGATCGGGACATTTAAATGCAGAGGGATACCGGCACATCATAAAAGGGCCTGTATCTCGGGAAGCAGGGGGTCCCCGGACCTGAAACCAATGCGGTTCAGCTCCGGAGACTCCCTGCATATCCACACTATGAATAAAAATTTATTAATTTTTTTTTTTTTGCCGATATTAGCGCAGAGAGAGTGGCGGATCTCTCTGCTGCAGGCTGATCTCGCCAGGTTATTGCCAGGCAGACTATCTCGCCACAGGCAACTTGGCGTGTTGCTCACGCAGGTATTCGGCTATTCCTGCATACTACGAGGGAAACACGCCAAAACATGCCTAGTTTGAACCGCTTGCGAATGGCCATTAGCGCCGTTTCTTGCATAGGCCCCACAGTCTTCATACAAATGACTTAAAACCTCAAAGCAGACCCCAAGGTGGTACAAGTATCCTACACGGTCTCACCCTGTGGACGTGAAATTTGAACGGACGGTATCCTGTCTTGGGCATTGAATTGAATGGAACATTCCCCCCTAAGAAGCCTATATGAGTTTAACTAAATCCGAGGTGGTCAACCCTGTCGCCAATCGCCACCAGTGGCGAATTGGCCATAGAAGGGTGGCAAATTTGAGTTTGCCAGCTCCCACAGTAAAATAAACTTTTTCCTGACAGCGTGTGCTGGTTTCCGCTTTCTGAATGAGTCATTGAGGCGACACAGCCATCCAAATTCTCCCCCCTGCCTTCAGTTGTTGTCTAGACCCGACCATGAACTGCTATTTTTTATGGGAGCTAAAGTTTGTAGTGACGCAAGTAAACGGAAAGCATGGTGTGGCGATTTTCACTTCTCATTCGCCACACCTGTGGCTACATTGAAAAATAGGTTGCCCACCTCTGAACTAAACGTTAGCAACGCATGTGCAGGTTTTGTTCTTTTTTGTGTTTGTTTTTCAGTGTTAAAAATACATTGTTTTCTTAGTCTCTAGCATTGTGAATCTGTCAGGCTTCGGGGAGACATTCTGAACCCACCCCGCCACTTAATATTTACAGCGAGCTGCTCTCATCTCCTAAACTCAGCATCCGATTTGACAAATAAAAGCCACTCCTGAGAAGTTAAGAGCAGCTCCTAAATTATTATGAAACAATATGAAGAAAAAACGCAGATCAGCGACGACTGTTACGAGAGAACATACTTTTCAACCATGATAACGGGCCCTTTCACCACTGAAAAGGAGGTAAGTGGAAAGAACACTACAAGTTGGAATAACCTCCTCACAGCTACAGTGTATTTCAAGGTTACTATCGCCTCTTTTATATATGAGAAGCTGTGTGGCTTTTGATACGAATATTACTGCATTGATGTGAAATGTAGGTTTGTCCAATCACCCTGTTTTCATATTCGCACTATTCTCTAATGTAGGAGAACTCGGCTAAAGATGCAGTGCCAGCTGCTGGTGAAGTCAGATCGGTCGATATTAAGCGCTCTGCGGGCAGTGATGTATAGTAGCGTTGTCAGGGTTTCATACAAAAAATCACTTTGATAAGTTAACGTTACAAAATAAGCATAAAACAGAAATTTATACTGCAGGCTCAAACCTTCTTAAACATATACTGAAAATTATGAGGATAATTAATTTATTTACTTAATGATCTAAACTGTAATTTATTTTCATGCTGCACCCTGCCTAAAGATTTTAGTTCAAACGTACATTTCAATGCCAAGGGCACAATAAGATAATAACCGGAACTAGCGAGTTTCTCTTAGACTGGGTTCTCCATCAAAGTAAAACCACAAGGCTACACCTTTTCTATATTCTCTCTGTTTCACTCACTAAAAGCCACTCTCTAAAAGAAATCTTACTTCTATATACACCCTTATCCCAGTATCTTTAACTGAGCAGCAGTCCCTCTACTCTGTTGCTTTTTTTGTTTGTTACCAGTATGGGAAGTAGTGGGTCACCTGAGTGGAGGTGCTTAGCTCTGAAGGTAGCAGGTTCCTGGCCACTACAGTTGAAACAAAATGGTGGGGGCCAGTAGGAAGCCACAGCATCAACAAACACCAGGTATTAGAACTACTTTTACCGGTGCATTATCTTGGGACCCTGGAGCTGCATTAACTTTTTCCACACCTCTCAACTCCTCTAATGCTGATCCCTGTGACAGGAAATGTTGACATCCTGTAATCCAGGTCAGGATTGTTCAGTACAGCGCAGTAAGAGCTGCTTCTAGGAGGGAATCAGCCTGATAAACGTACAAACTAGCATTCATGCTTCTGGACGATCACACCAGTGATCGCTTCTTGTTCTTATGTGCTATTTTGCTTTCAATCTGGTCACCATTTTTTTACTACAGAATTAAAGCTAAGGGTTCTATGCATACATGTAGACAGAATGGTGTTTAGCTGCACTTCTCCATTTTTTGGAGCAGCGTTGTGGCATATGTACAGTAAGAACATGTAATGATACGGGAGACCAGAACCTAACCCAGGGATCAAGGCTCCAGACATTATAAAGCATTTCAATTAATCATTTTTATTACAGTTTTATTCCACACCCTGAGTTCACCTCCACAGGATCCAAATGAACTGTGGAGCGCTGATTGGCGTCCCCTTTTCTATCTTTCCTGCAAGCACATGTAATAAAGAATTTTAGACTTTCACCCCTTATGATATATCAGATTTATGGGGGCAAATAAAAAGCTAAATAAGGATACACAGAATATGGAAGGAGTCATTACAATGTGTGCACCATGTAAACCCTTCTCAACTCCTACTGACATTCACCCCATCACAAATTACAACAGATGGGGCAAAAGACTTTGATACATAGGTGCAGGATGGAAATGCCCCATTTTGCATCAAAATTGCCTTGATAATTCTCCTAGGTCTTCTCTACTCATTTGCCTCCCACAAAAATAAATGATATTCCTTTATTTTCTTCTCTGACACCTGCACCCCACTGGCTCCATTCTCTCACACCTGCACCCAATTCGTCCCATTCTTTCACACCTGCGCCACACCAGCCACATTCTCTCACCTGCACTCTATTGCTCACATTCTCTCACCTGCACCCCATTGCTCACATTCTCTCACACCTTCACCCCATTGCTCACATTCTCTCACACCTTCACCCCATTTCTCACATTCTCTCACACCTGCACCCAGATTCTTTTACATCACCACCCCACTGCCCCCCACTCTTTACTAACCGTCACACATGAATCCTATAGCACACTCCAGCGAGGTTGCTGGCATAGCTTAGTTCCTGCCCCATGATTTCCGAATAAAGCATGGAAAGATGTACGTTACAGTATGTCTCCGATTCTTTGAAATGTTTATTGTATTTCAGAGTGGTATTATGAAATTTAACAGGATTGTAAAAACTCAATGACTGTTGGAACAAACAGTGTGCTTCCATATGCCAGCATTTACTGGCCCCTCTCGCAGCTCAAGGTTTAAGAAACAACATTGACTGCACAGCAATGTCACAAAATATTTATTCTCTAGTTCGGTGGTAACCATCTCCAGTACTCAAGATCCACCAACAGGTCAGGTTGTAAGTTTAGCCAGGTATCCCCTGGATTACCAACGCCCCCTACCTAGCACATAAACGCTGGTACTAGAGCAGGCAGTGTTAGGGTTAAATCTATGCTCGTTGCTGCTGCTGTAAACAACTCCCTTGGATGACAGGGGGGTGGGTCTAAGGCCTGGGTACTGCCCTATAAGGGGTTCAGATTTACGACCCTCCCCTGGGTACAAAAGGGGTTGCAGCCATCCGTGATAGGCCCTATGGGAATGTAGGCGCTGCACCGAGAAGAGAAGGTACTATGCACCAAAAGCCTGTCCTGATCATCCCCAATACTACCGGCGGATGCTCAGAGCCTCCTGTGAGCCAAACAGGTAGCACCAACACCAGGTAACCGCAGGAAATCTCCCTTAGGGTGAGGGAAGACGGGTGACATAAGAATATCCCAGCTTCAGCACAGATGGCTCAATCAGTGGCTCAGTCAAAGATCGAGCCACTGATTTTGCCACCTGTGCTGAAGCTGGGATATCCTTAAAACCTGACCTACTGGGCGGTCTTGAAGACTGGACTTGAGCACCCCTGCTCTAGTTGGTCTGTATAATATTATTATTATTATTATCCATTAGAGATTAAAAGATTAATTCAGATTTTAACTTTTGCATTGTGCGTGTATTTAAAGTATGGAACACACAGCCAAAGTATGTAATCACAAATAATCAGTAATATTTAGTACAAGTATGTGGAATCCTAAGTAATAAAGACACAACCTAAAACTACAGTAGAAAAAAAACAGCTACAAGAGAACAACAAACATGCCATCTACTAACATGCTGATTTCTGGTTGCAGAGGGAAAGCAGGGGACCCATCGGAAAAAAGGACTGCCTAATGGACATACACACACAAAAAAACAAGCATATACTGTAAAACAATAATTGTAATGTCCTCTGCTTCGGTATCATTACCGGTTAACAGATATCCTCTGGCAGCTGACATTCCTGCTTTTCACACTTTTGCAAGCACAAGTGAATTCATTACAATAAAATGCTGTGCACTTTAACCTCCGCCTTTTCTTTAGGTCATTTTAGTTTCAACTGCAGCAGTTACACAAAAATACAGCATGTTAGTCTTTGTAGTAGAATACGGAAAATAAAAAAAGATATGCAACATTCACGAGACATTAATATGTCAATGTTATATACATTAAAATGTAAAAAAAAATGACAAGCTTCCAGAACATCCGTTAATCAGTCCCTGCACCTTCCTATTCAATCCACACTTAATTAATTAATTTTGCAAGTGTTAATATTCAGCTCCCAAAAAAACACAAGGATATTGTCAGCAGTACCAATTAAGAATGACAGTACACTAATTTATAACAAAGCCTCATTTAATATTTCTGTCAGTTATTTGTAGTCTAGAGAGTGGTGAATTGATAGAGAGCGAGAAGCAGAGACCATGGGGCTTATTCGTTAAATTGTGATGGAAACTCTTAAAGAAGCATTCCGCCATGATCAATATGTTTGTATTCACTTTTAGAGATCACTTCCCGCCGTTTCCAAAACTGTTTTCTTTTAAAAAAAAAAAAAAAACAATTCCACTTAGTGTAAGGTTTTTGGGCAGGGACTTTTTTTAAACACTTACTTTTACGTGTGAAGCTCTTATTCCCATTGGGTGCCATGTCATTTTGTTGCATCTGTAGCACCCTACTAGAAGTTCGAAATCTCTGCATGTCAGCCCTGGTAACTGCAAGCAGTGTAGGTTTTAAGCTGCACTGGGCCTCAGGACATATCAAAACTGTTTGTAATATGTTGCCTTCTAAAGGTCAGGGTTAGACCAGCCTTATTTCTAGGAGTTGCTAGAAACGGTCACCGGACATGGTGCGACCATATGGCAACAATAAATCTGGACAGTTACTGGGGTGGGTTGTTGTCCTCACCCCCTGGGTATAAAAGGTTGGGACCAGCCATTTTATAGTTAGATCCCTAACTACCAGCAGGAAGATCTCTATAACATCAGGAGGACTCCAGTCTTTCCTAGCCTGTAAAGGGGACACGTGTTATTTTCAGTGCTAGGACAAGTTTCCCAGTGTTAGGGGGTGAGGGGTGTCTTATGGACCAGTGATCCAGTATACCTACTCTAAAGTAGACAGTAGTTCCTCGCCTTAGGGTTTCAAGAGGAAGTCCTGGAGGTGACTGCTAGGAGTTTCAGAGGATGATTCCCTGATCTGCCCTGGACAGGGCAAGAGACTCTAAGGGAGAGTGAGCCACTACCAATCTCATAGCAAGAGACAACCACAGTTCAGAGTCCCAGAGTACTGAAAGCCAGTCCTGTTAAGATCTAAGTTGCTGTTAAATAAATGTTGAAAAGTTCCTGGCGCCCTCTCTATTTATTCTCCTCCTCCTCATACAAACCAGTGCGGATACATCTACCCTGAGATGCAACCTGGTAACCGCTGAGCATCTACACACCTTTTTGCAGGTACAAACTCGGTTAAAAGAGACAGACACTTGAGACTGTTTATATTCCTCTATGTTACTGTACACCCTATCCCTCATGCTGGGGTGCGGGGTGGGGATAGGGTTGTTGCATATCTATTACTGCTGTGAAGCGCAATGTACATGGGTGGTGCTACACAAAGAGATACATACATAGAAATCCGATGCTCCATTAGCAGATATGTTTTTCTAATATTAAGCGTCTGGGAGGTTAAAATGCAGCCCACCCCAGAGCCTTGTGCAGTCTAAAGGCTGCCATAGTAACCCTCAAAACCAAGAGATTAAGAAAAACAAAATGTTCAACACTAGAAAAGAAACCAAACAAAAAAAAACAGCAGGGCATCCTTGGAGTGGTGGGATCAAGCAAATAACATTTAGATTGTAAGCTCTACAGGGCAGGGACTGTGTCTGCAAAATGTCTCTGTAAAGTGCTACCTAAAATCTAGCAGCGCTATACAAGAACAATTATTATTATTTATTCATTATTATAAGCGTTAAATGTATGTAGGATTCTTTGGGGGATGGAGCTTGCTGATTTAAGGAGCCACATCCAGGGACTCCAATTTCCACTAGTTCTGTACCACATTTCCTTAAAAGAAGTATGGTGTCTGTATTTAGAAGGAAAGCAGGCTTAGCAAGTGTCAGCTCAGCCACGGTATGCGGGAGCGGCGGCAGAAGTTATTGGAAGGTGGCGGGTCTTCCACGGGCCAATTCAAATTAGATGGAGTGTGAGAGCAGCATGGAGCAGGACTATCTGGAGGCGGGTTTGAGACAGAATCCTGTGAGAGTGGTAGCCCCGTGGTGAGGGCAGACATGAGTATGGCAGCCCAGGCTCAGGAAGCAACAAAGAAGTCTCAATGGGGGCCGTTGAGGGCCTGCCAACTGAGGAAGAGCTGTATAGTTTAAGATGTGGCCTATCTGAAGAAAGGAGCTGCAGGAGAGGAGAATGGAAGGGTGAGTATGGCACAGTCAATGTATGGAAGGGTAGCAAGAGTGAGGTTAGATGGGGACGAGCAAGGGAGTGACAGGGCCTCAGTAGAGGTGTTGAAAGCCTTGTTAGGGAGAATAGGGACAGAGCTCGCCCCCCCCCCCTCCCGCTGTTGGATTAACTGACGCGTTGGCACCGTTAGAGGGCCCCCTTGTGGCAGGTAGGGCGCCATATTTATGTAGTGTGAGCCCCCTGGAGATGCGTCTGTTCCCAGATGTGAAAGAGAACATATGGAAAGGAGAATTTGTGGACATGTCTCTTGTGCCAGAGGCTAGTGAGGTGTTGGATAGGATGAATAGGAAAGGGGACTTTAGGGCAGAGGAGGAAAAGAAGAGGCAGCTACCAAGGACTTTTGGAAATTGGTTGCAAAGTTTTGCAGTTTTTCCAAGTGTAATTGGGGAAAAGGCAACGCAGAAATGTTCAGCATTATTTTTCTATATGATATAGTTCAGACAGTCCAGGAGGAGCAAATATGGGGAAAAAAAGGAAAACAAACAGTGCAAATTTAAGTGCAGACGTTGAGATTAAGTAATTGGCTAAATGATGAAATCTTGGCTCTATTGGTCAATCTACTCACAAGATGTTTGTGGTATAAGCGCAGTTAGCAGATAGGGCTGCCACCCATAAAGGATGATGTACTGTGGGGTTCCCTCCAGGCTCGTATCGTCAGTGTGACAATGGTATATATGGAGGAGAAAAACAGCACTACATAGCGCGATCTGTCATGTATTAAACTTTATAAAAAATAGACATATAAAATGTGCACTTACAATGTGCTAGTATAAAAATCGCATTTATCACAATAAAAGTGAATGAGGTGGGTACTCCGCAGCTCTCACCGCCTCCTCTCTGGCTCCGGATCTCCTTCGCCTGCAACTTGAGATTCCAATCTCTGTGTATCGTCCGGTGCGTGTGACATCACGGCTCAGTGGACGGTGCAGCTACGGATCCCTCACTGGTCCAAAACACCACTCTTATTTTCCTATATGGACATGATACTGTATGGGCTGCTTATAAAGTGTATTGTGGTTTTGCTTGGTGGAGTTATGACTAGGAAGTAAAGCAGAATGTTAATTGGTATGTTATAGAAATAGATTTATGGTTAGCTTTGATGACCCTGCAGAAGCCAGCACCTTTTCAAGGAAGAGCCAGCACTTCTAGTCAAGTAGTGTTGGCGGGAAGGAGGGTTTGCGTTTGCTGGCTCTTCAATGAGAGTCACTGTAAAAGGTACAGCGCATACAATTCTAAGCACAAATGTTTGCAATGTGGCAGATCGCATTCATTATTGCTGTGTTTCAAGAAATGCAGAGGGGGGTTTGGAAGATTGGGATTTAAGGGAACCCGCTATAAAGGGCGGGAATGATTTTGAACGTGGACGAGATGGAGCCTGGTTTAAGGTTGTATTGCAAGTAGTAGGAGGCAAGATTAGAGAAGATTTTACAACTGTTTTTTTTTTTATTTCTCTAGAAAATAAGGATAAAGCCTATTTTGCAAGGAATCTTAAATTAGTAGGTAAGAATGAAAGGCTGGTTAAGGAGAAGCTGTGAAAAAGGGTAGAGTTGGGAAGAATGGAGGGTCCCTTTTGTGAGCCTCATTTTGAAAAATTGAGGCTCTCCCCATGGGAATAGTTCCTAAGTAAGAACCAGGAAAATGTGGGGTGATCCATCATTTATTTTAGCCTGAAGGGGGTTAAGTAAATGATGGGATTGACCAAGGAGGCTTCTACATCATTTGATAAAAAACAGCAACAAAACAGACTCTGACGCGTTTAAGCCGCCAAGGGCCTTTGTTGCTGTTTTTTATGTGCCAATAAACGTTTTGTACCCAGCAATTTGCAATTTCGGTCCCACGAATTTTTTCAAAAGGCAGCTGCACCGCCATTCAAGAAACTTCTACTTTAACCTAATTGGACTTATTAGGCGCCGGTATCTCTTTTTGTTTTAGTAAATCATGCCTGTTTTCACTTCTTGGGCTGCTATTTTAATTCGTTTTTTTTTTTTTAGATAAAGGTTTACCTATGCGTTGTTTGATTGAGTGTTTTTAGTACTTATAGAATGGGTGGTTTGCCATGAGGCCGAGAATGATGCAGAATGATGCAGCACTGCACTATCTAGAAGATTTTCTATTTGTAGGCCCAGAAAGGAGTGAGCTTTGTTCACATTTGATAGGGATGTTCCATGGGGTGGTGAAGCGTTTTGAGGCTCCGTTACCTAGAGAAAAGACTGAAGGGCCTAGTACAGTGTTGTCTTTTTTGGGTAGCGAGATTGATACAAAGGAAACGGTTTGCAGGTTACTAGTGGAAAAGTTGGACAAGTTGGCAGAGCAAGTGTTGAAGGTAAAGTGTGCAAAGAAAGTTACTTTGAAGTTGATGCAATCGTTGCTGGATAATTCGTTTTTTGCTTGCAGAATTATGCCAATGTGAAAAGTTTTCTGTAGGCGACTATCTTTAGCGACAAGAGGGGTTAGGAGTCCTCAACATTTTATAAGGATAACAAAGCCTGTAAAATAGGATTTGGGACTATGGCAGTCCTGTAGCAGAATTATAATGGTGCATCAGGTTGGCAGCAGGACGAGATATTAAATGCAGAGTTGATACTGTTTACACAGGCGGCAGGTTCTTTAAGTTTTGGCACCTTTAATGCAGGTTTGGTGTGTGGCAGATTGGCTGAAGGGCTGGGTTGATATGGATTGGACAAAGAACTTGGTACTGTTGGAGCGGTTTCCGATCATAGGGGCAGTGGACATTTTGGGTGACAGTTGGAAGGTCAGGAGGGTATTGTTTTGGACGGATAACATGGGTTTGGTCAGATTGATAAATGGGTTGTCTGCTAGCACTCTCTTTCGGGTCAGGGAGTTAAGGCATCTGGTGCTCCATTATATGGGGTTACATATTTGATTTAAAGCACAACATGTGCCGAGAGTTGAGCATTCCATTGCTGACATGTAGTCTCGCTTTCAGTGGTCGGCGATTAGGAAGTTATGTCCGACGGCAGTGCCAGTGGGTCGGGATTGGCCAAAATTTTTGTACAGCCTGGTTTCAGAATGGTAAGCTTGGTGAAGATTTTGGTGGCATTCAGGTACATTGTGTGCATACACAAAAGCTTGGGTGGAATGGTTAGTTTAAGCGCAGCAATTTGAAGATTTATGGGTCTTGTTGATATACTTGTGCCAATAACGGGAGAAAGGTGTATAACGGTATGGGATAAACTGGCAGGGCTAGCATTTTTAAAGAAATTGATAGAATGGAAAGATTTGAGTTTTTGATCAGAAAAATGTTAAAAGACTGGAGAAAAGCAGCGGTGTGACAGGATGTAAGAAGGCCGGTAATGTTTGTTTTGTTAAAAAATATATTCTTAAAGCTCGGAGACATATGTAATTCAGAATATGAAATGGCCTTGTTCCGAGTGGCGTTTGCTTTCTCGTTCTTCGGAGCAGTGAGAATAAGTGGGTAGGTACCTATGTGCAAGAAGAAAGAGGGGATTCAGAGACATGATATAAGGTTTTGAAAATAAGGAAGGAGTTTCCCAATACGTCGGTCTAAAATAAATGTTTGTGGAAAAGGTATATAGTTGTCCCATTTTGCAATAGGAGGTACATGCTGTCCGTTGACATTAAGTTCGCCATTGATGTGGTACCAATTTATTAGGGTATTTAAAATGGTAATAGCAAAAGTGGGTATTATTTTGGGGGATTATAGGACTCACTCGTGTCAGATTGGGGTTGCAACGGGGGCTGCCAGGCTGGGTATGTCAGAGAAGGAAATGATGAAGATCATGCATCGGGAATCAAGGCGCTGTAAAGGGTATATGCGCCCCTGTATGGTTGGTTAATGCTATGGCCATTTATTTTTATTGCCAGCTCCGGAAATGTGGATTATTGGGCACTCGTACAAATTTTGGGCAGCAGGGCGGGCGAAAGGAATGTTGTTTGGTAGAAACCTGGACCTGGGATCAGGTCAGGGTAAGATGGCATGGAGTGAAGGGGTGATGAGGAGATCAAGATTGCAGTCATTGTTCAATGATATTCGGTTAGTATGGTCAGAAATGTTTCAGAGGAAATTTTGGAGAATGCAAGAAGCTAGATGGCGATTGATAGGAGTAGGTAAAAAGTAGAAGCAGAGGTTTCTAAGTCTGTAAGGAAAGTGGGTGGTATTGTGGTAAGGCATAAAGAGTTGTAAGTTGATAATAGGAATTTGTTGCGCAAAGATGGAGTGCACGTCAGATATCGGGATTGATAATTTAATGTGGGTCTCCAGGACGGGATCGAGAGGGTGCTGGCTCTTAAAATGGGCTCACTTGAGGCGGGATGATACTTACCGGCAGAAGTTTGTGGGGAGGGTTTACTTGGTTTTGGTCCCCCCGTAGGGCTTGGTAAGGTAATAGCAATGCCAATAGCCTTAGGTTGTGATGGTGGTCAGAGGCTGCCATGATATGTTTGTAAAACTGTTTAAGTTATGTTAATGTTTGTTAGCAAGTTTGTGTGATGTAATTTAATAAATTCTGTGGCCATTTTACATCCAAACTGGTGTCCGTGTATTATTTCAAGTTGGGTGGAGTGGCCTGGATTGAAGGGAAAGGAGGAATCTCAAAGTCATGTGACATCTATTAATCATACTAAATAGATTTGTGGTCTCCTAACCCAATATGCACATGGAACCAACACCAATTAAAACATATTACTTATGATTTATGGTTTGGAAGGGTGCACCACAACACTGACAGAAATCACTGTCTACAAATATTATTGAAAATTCCTTTGGCTCCGTAGGAAACAATTAACCTTGGCAGTGAAAAGGTGTTTTCTGGATATATATTCTTATGGGAGAAAACAAACTACCCATATCTGCACTTCTTTGGATGCGTACATTCATGAAATATACTGTATACCTTTATGGGGGCAACAACAGTTGTATACATATGCCACGCTCAATAGCACTCGTTTTTGACACTTACATACATATATATACATATACATATATATATATATATATATATATATATATATTGTGGGGGCTCAGGGGTTCCCAAAAAGAGCTTGCTGGGGTTTTGTGTTTTGTTTACCTTTATGGGGGTATTTATTTTGCAATCGGTTAGTTTAAATTTATGAAAGGAAAAAATAAAAGCGTTAAACTTATTTAACCCTGTCATTATGTCAGATTGGTTATATACAAGACTGCACATACAAATAAATTATAAACAAGAAGCAAATAACTAGCAATAGAGCAGTCTACTGCCTCTCATACCAAACATCCCACAACAGAAGACATTGACTATTAAAATACATGCACATTTCAAATAAAGAGATTGGTTAGGGTTTTTATCAACCATGACAAAAGCTGATGTATCTGTCAATCACTAGGTGAAGAGCTAATATTTTTCTTTCCAATGATAAATATTTTGAATCAGTTCTCTCTTGTGTGAAGTGCAACTGATGATAATTACTTGCCTTGTGCATCCATCAACTTTCTATGATGACTTCAATCTATTAAATATTTTCCAGAGCCCACAGCTCATCTTTTGAGTCCAGGGATTCACATGGTAAATATCAAATAGATTCACTCACAGCAACCAACATATAAAAGTATTTTAAACTATCCATACTATTCTTAAAATGAATCCATCAATACGTTATTCCAAAAGTAACAAGTAAAAAAGGCAATGTTCAGTTAAAACATGTGACTGAAAGTAGACCGTGTAAAGCATGACAAAGTACTGTGATCACAGCAGTTCTGGAGAAAGATTTGTTCCAGTTAAGTTCCTACTCCACGCCTGAACTTTTCTTAGGCTTGGGAAATACAAATCAAAGCTTACAACCCTGTTCAACTCACCAAACGTACGGCAAAATTCCTGCCTTTGCAAAGTCAATTGGATATGAAGAGCCCTCTAAGGCTTCAAAAGTACAGTGTTTACAGCTACGAAGAACTTCATTTTAGTTCATAAAAAGACATTTGTCAGCGACCAATCTGCCCTTCACCAGGTCCAATAATGGCTTCCAGAACTTAGCACTAATTTCTACCCCTGAAATCTCTGGTTCCATTTCAATTACAGAGACACGGCCAAGTACAACACACTTGAACTGAAAGTGCTCAGTAGATAGGTGCATATAGACAAGGGGAAAAAATGTAGAGCACTAAGTTATAAGTGAAATGCATGAGATATTTGCTAGGACCTTTAAATCTTCCTCATGGCAGTTCTCCAGTCAGCATAGCTTAATTAATTTATTTATAAAATGTTTTACCAGGAAGTAATGCATTGAGAGTTACCTCTCATTTTCAAGTACGTCCTAGGCATGAAGTTATGATGACAAATACATGGTTACAAATACATAGTTACATTAAGTGAGCAGGGTTATACATTATATACAAGACATTGCATTTGCATGCACAGTTAAGGATAATATATATATATATATATATATATATATATATATACACACACACACACACACACACACACACACACACACACACACACACACACACACACACACACACACACACACACACACACACACACAGTCATGTGAAAAAGAAAGTACACCCTCTTTGAATTCCATGGTTTTACATATCAGGACATAATAACAATCAACAAACAAGTTCCTTAGCAGGTCTAAAAATGAGGTAAATACAACCTCAGATGAACAACAACATATGACATATTACACCGTGTCATGGTTTGTTTAACAAAAATAAAGCCAAAATGGAGAAGCTATGTGTGAAAAACTAAGTACACCTTTACTGCTTCCATAGGAATTAAGATGCTGAGGGCCTCATGCAGAGAGCAGCGCTATTTGAAATCTCGCCATTTTCCGGAGAAAATCGCGCAAAAAACAGCTGAAAATGGAGAGGTAGGAAAAACGCGCCTTTTTTTTTTTTCTATTTGAAAATCTCGCCGCGCGGCTGGCAAGAAACTACATCTCGCCAGTCTGAAAAATATCCGAATTCAGAAAGGCGCGCTCGCCATCTAGCGGCTGTTTTTGGCGCGATTTTCTCCAATTTTCTCCGCCAACTAAAGTTGGCAAGAAGCAGGAGCTCGCCGGCTATAGGGAAGAAAAAAAAATGCGCAATTTTTTTTTTCCCTTTCAGCTGCGCGCATCTCCTCATTTACAATTCTCCACATGCAGTAATGCTAAAAATAGCGGATTTCGCCCATTTCTGCATATGGAGAATAAAACTCTCCATTAAACCTACTTTTTATTCCCCTCTCCAATTTTAAATAGCGCTGCTCTCTGCATGAGGCCCTAAGTAGCAGACAGGTGCTGCTAATCAAATGCCCTTGATTAATTGATCATCAGCAAATGGGACCACCTCTATAAAAGTCGAAGTTTTAGCAGTTTGCTGGTCTAATACCAACTGTCAAGCACGGTGGGGGAGGGGTGATGATTTGGGCTTATTTGCAGCCACAGGACCTGGGAACCCTGCAGTCATTGAGTCGACCATGAACTCCTCTGTATATCAAAGTATTCTAGAGTAAAATGTGAGGCCATCTGTCCAACAGCTAAAGCTTGGCCAAAATTGGGTTATGCAACAGGACAATGAACCCAAGCACACCAGCAAATCTACAACAGAATTGCTGGAAAAAAAAAAAATCAAGGTGTTGCAATGGCCCAGTCAAAGTCAGACCTCAACCCGGTTGAAATGCTGTGGCGGGACCTTAAGAGAGCTGTGCATAAACAAATGCCCGCAAACCTCAATGAACTGAAGCAACATTGTAAAGAAGAGTGGGCCAAAATTCCTCCACAACGATTTGAGAGACTGATAAAGTCATACAGAAAACGATTACTTCAAATTATTGCTGCTAAAGGAGGTTCTACAAGCTATTGAATCATAAGGTGTACTTAGTTTTTCACACATGGCTTCTCCATCTTGGCTATATTTTTGTTAAATAAATCATGACACAGTGTAATATGTCATGTGCTGTTGTTCATCTGAGGTTGTATTTACCTAATTTTTAGACCTGCTAAGGAACAGATGATTGTTATTATGTCCTGATATGTAAAACCATAGAATTCAAAGAGGGTGTACTTTCTTTTTCACACAACTGTATATTGCATGTAAATATTACCTAATTCCAGTTACACAATCCAAATTGAATTTGTCTGGTCCAGAACTGATTGAATGGGACAAGTGAGATTTGTGTGGCTTGTCTGTCTATTACTTTATACATCCAGTATAAATTACATTTAATATATTCCATTATGAATTAAATATGTTCCTGAATTTGCTCCTCTCTGGCATATATATATTTCCCCCCATCCTCCTTCCCCTGGATACTAAATGGCAGTAAGGCAAGGGATGGGCAGTTTTGTACTTGGAAGGGGGAAATCCCATGAGATCCGAGCCAAACTGGAAATCAAACGCTCATGGCCCAGCCCATGAATGTCTGGATTTCAGAAATTCGGAGTTGCTCATCTACATAATAAACATGTTTTTGTTACATACCCTGCCTAGCATATTGCATGAGCCTTTTCCTGGAAGATCCTGTTTAATTATACTTTTATCTCCTAATTAACAGGACAGATGTCGTGTCATTTTAAACAACCAACAATTCTTTAAATGTGAATGTTACATCTGTTCGGAAATAGGGGGTGAATGATTAAATCTTGCACCTCACGGAAAACCATGCCAAGTTCCCACTCACTCTAAAATTATTCTTAAATAGCCAAGCATTGCACGGAAGAGCATAAACAAACCAGTCTGCGAATTTGCTTAAACTGACACAAGACTTAACACTGCTCAGGGAGACTTCTGAATCTTAATCAAACTATAGTATGTAGAACATAAAGTAAAGCCATACTGAGCTCACTAGGGTAGTGAGGGGTGCAAACCATGTGCAAATTCATATGTGCAAAAACTAACAAGAGAGAACTGAGAGGAGTTCCTGAAGGACAGGGCACATTGGTGGAGCCTGCCATGGGGCGTAAAGCTTCCCTTTTATTGCCATTTTTGTTAAAAACTCAAATGGAATTAGCGCCACTGAAAAATATAGTACAGTAATTAGCATAGTCAAATAATCCATTATTTGGTATTAGAAGTTCAGGACCGTAACAGCAGAGACTCAGGTGTCAAAATTACCCAATAAAGAGTGTAATTCCTCTAAGAGGGAGGGATGGCTAGAATTATAATGGACTGGAAATCACTGCCTAGCTGGGAATGGACGCTCCGATTATTAGGATACGGGCAATAAAAGATGTTCAGAGTAGTAGGGGATGAGCAGTCAGCGAGTCCTGTATTGTTATTTTTCGTCACTATAAAATAACAATACAGGACTCACCGACTTTTCCCCCCTTACTATTCTGCTCTTCATTGGATATTATTTAAACTAGAGCCTCTGCTGTTACGCTCCTGAACTGTTATTAAAAAGTTAGGGATTATTTGTCAATGCTAATTACTATATTTTACGATGGGGGTCGTTCCATTTGAGTTTGTAACTACTGTAATATGTTAATAAAAAGGGAAGTTTTATGCCCCATAGCGTTGGCCCCACAAATGTGCTCTGTCCTTAGGGAACTCCTCTCACTTCGCTACTGTTTGTTTTTGCTTATACTGTACAGTATGTAAGCTAGCTTCCTTTTCAGAACATGTTTATATGCACATTAAACAAAAAAAACTGAGTTACGCAAAACATTATATTTTTTTTACAAACTATGGCTTTTATATCAATGCACACGAAGGAAGAAATGATTTATGTCAGCTTTCACTAATGCACACATTCACACAATGTTAAAATAGAAATAAATGGTCTTTAAATTGTACAAATCAAGCTGGTCAGGTAGTGGGCGACAGCAAACAATGATACTGAGGAAAGAAGGTTTTACGCCTCGGTTCTGGAGAGTATAATACTGAGAGGAATGTGCTTCGTCATCAGTGGAGTGGTTCATATTAAGCAAACATGTACTTGTGTTCAACAATGAAAGGAACAGGTGGCGGTGTTAAGTACCACTCACTATATTATATACATAATCCTCAATCTAAGGGAACTGCAGTATATCTAAAAATATCTTGGTTCAAAAACAAAATGTTCCTATATGTTTTTCTTTAATGTAAAGCTGCATTTGCATTAGTTTTACAGCAGTGTAAAAACTCTCCACAATATATTCTGTAGGTCTACTAAAGTGTGCAACAAAAGCACTTAATTTTGTGTAAAAAGAATGGCTTTCCTTTACCCAGAGTGCTGATTATTAGCCTTTATAACTTTCAGAGCTCTTAAATATTATAATGAAACCTTATATGCCAGAATACCCAGAATGCACACACAAAACTTCAACTACTAGCCGTGCACAGATTTTATCTTTGCATGTGTGTTTGCAGCCACTAATAGCCTTTATCCCCACTAAACAACGAACAGGAGAATATAATCATTTTCATGTACTGCAGCATGCTTGTTTATTCACTGGATCAATACATAATTACAGATGACAATGTCAGTGCCTTGTATATGCATAATCGATAACAAACAGAAAGCAATTAAGATAAAATATTTGACTGAACCATAGTTTTTTTTTTTTTTTAAATACTGTATGTATCTGAACACAATAAGAAACGCCATTCAAGATTTTCTACGCATGGTTATTGTAAGACCGTTACTTACCTCTGTCACTACCGGCTGAAGAATTAATGTCTCGGGGCTCATTCGAGGAATATCTATGTGAATCTGCAGATATCAAAATGAAATGTTTACATTGTCATAAAGTGACAAGCAGCTGTATCTTAAACTGGGTTCTCCAAGATTAAAAGATAGATACACACCGCTAAAATACTCTACTTAAGTTGTTAGACTGTATTACTCAAGAACACTCTTGGGCACTGAGCCCGCAATCTCTGTGCCAGAATTCTACTCTTAAAAGTTGAAAACTGCCACGAGAGATCAGAACCACGGCTGAACACTGTCCCAAAGAAATGTGGGCCCTGATTCACTACACCAGGAGTGGCCAACTCATGTCCTCACATGTGGCCCAATCCGTGGCTCAGTCAACTACTGAGCCACTGATTGAGCCACTTGTGTTGAAGCAGGAATATCACCAATCCCTGGCCAGTTGGTGGCCCTTGAGGGCTGGAGTTGGCCACCCCTGGACCACAGGGTGCATTAGTGAATAGGGGTCTCAGTCAGTGACATGCTGAAGCACTACAAATCCACAATGGCAATGCTCCAAAAACTCTAAAGTCTCAACTCTGGCAACAATTTCATTATTATTTTTTTAGATAAAAGTTTTGTAAATACTAAAAGGAAACTATAAAATGCACCACTGAATTTTATATCTAAATAACTAAAACAATATTCCAGACTTATGGGTTAGAGTTAGACACTGCCAATCATTCTCTCCCATCCTGATCCTTTTAAATAAGCTTTGCAAATGACATTTACATTCAATGCTCCCAAGTCATTTAACATGAAGCTGGATTTGATAAAGAAGGTGGAAATCAATAATGTTTTCTTAAACGGTAAAATCTGTGTTTGGCCTGCTTCTTTTGTGACAGGCCAGACATTCATTTGCTTGTGGCATGCGTGGTAAATGTGGGAAGTGTGTGCACTGGGTATTCATATTCTTACCAATTTTAATGAGTCATGGTAGGAAAAAAACTGAAGTGTGAGTTTAGAAGTAGATCATTTGTGCTGCAAGAAAGACATGGGGGCATTTGTATCAAGGATAAAGTGGAGCGGTTCTAGAGCAAATTAATTCCACCCTATGCATCAAATCTAAAAGTCTTATTGATTTAAATGGGATATTTTTCTTTGATGCATGTGATGCAGATTTGTGACCCATAATTGCAGTACTTTTGTCTGCCTTAGCGGGTGCAGCCACCAAGTTACAAAAACATTTCACTTAAGCGCTTCAGTGGCTGAGTGACAGCAGAAGGAGTAATCTACTAGGAGATTATTAAGGGGGGGAAACAGAAGTGATCATTTTCACCCAAAAAAAAGTTCCCGTATATTTGTGACAAACATCATCTTCCTCTGTGTCGTCTTTTGATTATTAGACAGGATTGGTATTATAATGGGTTTAAACAACTGATATTACATACTGCATTTTGTTCATCTAAGACTAATAAGCCAAACACCTTTGCTGTAGTGTTCTATTTTAAAAGTGAACCTGAAACTAGTTTAATAGTAACAAGCCAGCAAAGATCCCAGAAGAAACATCACTATTAGACCCCGTGCTACTACGGTCAGAAAGCAGTGAAAAAGAATCATAGTAAAACAAGGACAACTTGCCTATTCACAAAAAGCAGTACATTTATTTTTAAGCCAGTCTGAGCTATTATTTTTTACCCTTTATTAAAGGCATTCTTGTATATATCACATGCAATCGCTCCTTTACTGTATTAGCCTCCATTACCTCTGTTCAATGACTGTTCCTTACATCCATTAACCTTTGTGTAGATGTACTTGCTTGCATTCCCCTTCAGCATGCCACCCACCACAAATGTCACAAAAATGATTTATGAGATGAAAATCACTGTGTCACAATAGGACTGCTGACGCATTTAGCAATAGGATTTAAAAAAAATGAATTAGTACTAAATAATCTTAAACATTTGCTATGTATGAATTAAGAACAACCAGCACACTGTTTTAAAGCAGCAGAACGGACTACATTACCTTTAAAATATATATTTAATTTTTGAAGCGAAACTTCTTTAGCGGCACCTACCACATGAGTAAAATTCAGTGGCAGTGAATGGAGTTAATGCAGACGGAAGTGACGTCGCTGCTGGCAGAAGAGGCCATCAGCATCATTCACTGGCACTGAACACACACACAGTGAGCTGCCGAACACCCCCGTGTCCCTGTACCTCCGCTGGGGGGCTGACCCGACAGAAGGCACCAGCAGCGGGACGCAGCTCCGCCCGGGCAGAGAGTGAGAGCTGCTGTGGGCGGGGGACTCAGACAGACACCCCCAACCCCTCCCCCCCCCGTGTCCGCAGCTCCGCCAGGGGGAGGGGGGGGAGGAGAGAGTCAGGAGAGAGGGGGGGGGGGCAAGACCCTGACAATAACACACACACACACCACAAAGAGAGAGACACACACTGACTGACTCACACACACACACACACACACACACACAGACTGACACACACACACTGACACACTCACATACACACAGACGTAAACACACATAGACTGACACACACACACTGACTGACACACATACACACTGACTGACACACACACACACACACTGACTGACACACATACACACTGACTGACACACACAAGGAATTCAGTTACTATAAATATAGAAGTGCAAATACCTAAAACACGTGTTCTAAGTCAAACTTCTTTGCGTTTTGGCACTGAAATTGTTTTTTGATTATTAATTAAAAACATAAACATACAAATACAATTTCTGTGACAAAAGACAAAGAAGTTTCACTTAAAATGCGCGTGATCGGCACACAGAACTTTTTTTTATTACAGGAATGAAGCCGGGGGCCTCCGTAGCCGAACCGCATTAATGTCAGCTCCAAGGACCCAACTGATTAGATACTTACTTCCGTAGCGGTGAAATTAACTCTGCAGTCATATAACGTGTGTGCCTAACATAATGGCGATGTTAAAATGTCCCACGGCACGCCGGCCAATCGGAAGCTGTAACGTGATTCAGTGCGGCATCCTACTGGCCAGCGTGACTGGGACATTTAAACTTCACAGGGATACTGGCACCCCCTACGGAAGTAACTATCTCTGCAGCTGGGGGGGGGGGAAACAACACACAGTTCAGCTCCTATGACCCCCTGCTTCAAACTTGTAATCGGAAAAACAAATAAAAAATATATAAAACGTAATGCAGCCTGTTCTGCTACTTTTTAAACCTGTTTCGGTCAAACGAAGCCCGACACAATGTATATAGTACAGCAAGGGCACTAAATGAACATAATCTATAATAAACATGCTTATTGCAAGCCAAAATCATGATGGAGTATCTTTTCAAGAAATTTTAAATGTCCTTTAATACTTTTAGATTTACTGTGTGTTTATTCAAACAAATTATAAGATATTTGAAATACTTAAACTAGACAGAAGCCAAAACATTTATAGCTCAACAATGTATATATGTCTTTATTTATATAGCGCCATTAATGTACATAGCGCTTCACAGCAGTAATACATGTGACAATCATATAAATAACAAATAATACAAATAACAGATCATGGGAATAAGTGCTTCAGACATAAAAGTAACATAATTTCATTTCAATGGTTTCATTAATTGCATCAAATGTTAAACTGAAAGGTTTGCCAACACATGCCCCATATAATATGTTGTTAAAACGCTAGGAGTCTCCCACAAATGAGAATAAAGTTGTGAATAAAAATCATCAAATATTATATTACATTCATAAGGTTTACATTTATAATTTATAGTCTATTAGTCAATTCCATATGCCTAACCAGAACAAATAGTCTGAGGGTTTTTTTTTCTTATTATTTTTGTAATTCACTATGTAAATGCATTAGTGTTCAAAATATCAACATTTTAAAGTGAGATTGTAATAGAAGATTACAAAATGGTGAAAATAAATAATGAGTCACAGAGAGGTGACAATCTCAGTGTGCACACAGGCCAAACAGAATTTCAGCCCACATGCCTATGCTTTGAAGAACGACATAGGAATCATGTCATCTGAGAACAGCAGTGTGACTGCAGGATTAGATAGATAGAACTTTAAAGTACAGTATATAGAAGTTTAAAATGTTCAAAATGTAGATGAAGTTACTTGTAGAAAATGGAAGAGAAAAGGTTAAGAACGTAAAAACCGGCAATTACTGTGGAGACATTATAAGCTATAAAAACACACAATTTTCCGATTTGTATACTTTGTCAACCCATGAAACATACGACTTCCATTTGTTCACTTTGGTTGTGTGAGAGGGACTTTCCTTTTAACCATTACTCGACATGTAGCACTGCATCAAACAGGTGAACAAAAGTAAAACCTTGTGTGAATAGAAGTATGTTGTTAACCCTTAACCCAGGGGTTCTCAACTCCAATGCTCAAGAGCTACCAACAGGTCAGGTTTTAAGGATATCTCTGCTTCAGAACAGGTGGCTCAATCAGTGTCGGTGGCTCAGTCAAAGTTGTTTGCTGAAGTAGGGATATCCTGAAAACCTGACCTGTTGGAGGTGTCTTGAGGACTCGAGTTGAGATATTACAAGTTTGATATAAAAACATTGCACAGTGACATTTACTATGGGGCAGGATTGTAATAGACCAGCGGTGTGCAAACTGGGGGGCGGGAGAATTTCTAGGGGGGCGAGGGCGGTTACAGAGGCACCGCGCTCTTCCCCACGGCATTTAAATTAAATGCCGGGGCAGGCATGAGGCCTCTGTAACTCCCTTACCTGCTGCCAGCCGGGTTTTCGGCGACACGTCGCCATAGCAACGTGTGTCAAATGACGCGGTGGGGTTACGTGACGTCACATGACCCACAACGTCATTTGACACGGAGACATTGGGAGAGGGGGGTGCGAACGCTGCGGCTCCCAAGAAGGGGGTCACAGCTCAAAAAGTTTGCGCACAGCTGTAATAGACTATCTGTACTGCTCCAATCTTTACAAACAAATTTAGTAAATGGACAAAGCCCTGCATAGAGACAAAATATGTTTCTAGCTTAGAATCAAAACATATTGCAAACCGTTTTATTAAATGCTTTCTTGAGCTTTAACGGTTAAATGCTTTCTTGAGCTTTAACGGTGTGTGCAAAATACACACAACATAAAAAGATAAAAACGCAAACGTTACCTGTCTGTATGTACCCTGATTGGCGTCATCAGTTCGGGAATTGTAGTATTGTTCTATAAAGGCAAAATATTCTTTTTGCTTCCTCTTTAGAGTGCCTTCTCTTCTTTCCGTGCTTCCTGGAAGATAACCCTACATATGAAATAAAAAGAATAGGTTCAAGTTACAGACCTAAGAGGAAGTGAAGCGCTGACTCACTGTTTCCCAAAATGTGATTTAAAAAAATATATAAAAATACACACACACACACACACACACACACACACACACACACACACACACACACACACACACACACACGCTTTGTTCCTAATGAATAACAACCACATCCACCAAGATCATGGTTAATGGGCACAAAGATGCGACCACCTCTGCCATTGAGTGTATCTTTGCTTGTCTCGTGTAGACCACTAATGAGGACTCAATGTTACCAGTTGCTACAATTTTATTGGCTATCCATCAGCTCATACCAACATTTAGCATTAGCTATACTGTATGTGATCTGTTAAATCACACCACATGCCTCAATCCTCTATACTGAGCTACAGTTTACCATTTAGAGCCGAGGTAGCTAACTCCAGTCCTCAAGGGTCACCAACAGGTCAGGTTTTGGGGATATCTCTGCTTCAGCACAGGTGGATCAATCATTTGTTCAGTTATTCTGTCATTCTGACTGAGTCACTGATTGAGCCCCCTGTGCTGAAGCAGAGATATCCCGAATACCTGACCTGTTGGTGGCCCTTGAGGACAGGAGTTGCCCCTTCCCCTGATTTAGAGCACAGACTACGTTTCATTCTTATTCACTTCCCATCGTTGAAAATGGGCAAACATTGACAATCCTTTCTTAACAATTATGCAATTTTTGTTTTTTATATATAAAGGTTATTCATTTAGTTAAGAGGCTTCTTCTCAGAAGGATTTCTCTTCTGCTGATAATGTGGGAGACAGGTGTTAGTTAGGGGCTGCATTTCCCCATCCAGCAATGGCAGCGTTAACCAATCTGTTTGATTAGTTATAGCCGCTAACTGTTTCATTTTTATACTTTATGCACTTTACATTATTAACAGACTAGAAAATACAACATTTTAGAGGTGCTCAGCATTTTTTTCCCCTACAATAACAGCAATCTTCTCCTCTCTATTTCAGCGAGCAAAGGCCCTTCGTAGCCAATATACAGTTGCAGCTTATGCACTTTATGAAACATGCTAAATTCCTTGGCTTGAATTTGAAGGCAGTAGGCTAAATGCCTTAACCACTCAAGCTTTGTATCCTTTTATAATTAATTACACAGAGGCTTAAAAAGTTAGATAGGAGGAAATGTTTGCTCAAGTGGCATGCTGATATGGGTCCTTCAGGCAGAATGATGGATATTTTCTTTATCACAAATCTTGTGAAAGGCAATATTCTCGGAGAGGAATAATTAACCTGCAATAGTAACACTGCAAAGTATACTGTAGATATCCACACATTTCTATTGAAGCATTAAGGAAATTTCATTTATTCAGAGTTTGTCTCGTTTAAATTGTAAAGGTACATTTTCCATGGCTCATATGAAGAGCGCGGACAAAAGTGTTCGAGCAAATGAAGTGGATGCACTAACTTTAGCAACTCATTCATTTGGTGTGTATTTGCTGTAAATGAAGAGAATATGCCTCAGCATATTGTTTCTATCTTCAATGTAATTAGCCTTTAGAAATGTGGAACAGATGTTTGCCTTATAAAAAGAATTCCACGATAAATAACAAGAGACAGCAAGAGACTCCAATGCTTGACGAGTGCATTAATTATGGTTCCTTGTGACCTTTATTGTTCTGTAATTTCATTCATTTTTAACACGTATGCTAGATCTCCACTTTAAAAAAAGACAGTAGAATGTATCAATTGTATCTGGGGTTTAGATCCTACAAGAAGTGGAAATTACCAGCGACAGACTAACAGGTTATATATAGAAAGGGTAGCCCTTGAGGACTGGCTACAAAGTTAAATGATCAGTAAGTGCAATCTAATAGCAAGAGCCATTAATGATTAGCAAATGGCCATTGTCAACTGATAATGGTTATGCACGTTCGTAAATAAACACCACACTGAACACACTTGATTTCTACTACATGCACATTATATTACAAATTACTTTTCACATGAGGTATTTTATAGAAAATGGTTCAGTTCCATGTGTCCTAACATTAAAACAACATATTGCAACATATACTGTATAGTACAAGTGGAATGTACTGCACATTATTAAAAATGAATATTTTGTGCACATACAGATAACATAATTAGGAGTTTATTTAACCTAATCATTGGTGATTGGTGATAGATGATTATTGATATATGGATGGAAAATATTGAGAAAGTCAATAGAAGAGCTGTGAAGCTGTTTAACAGCTTTTCTCTTATTAAAGGAACATTTCCTCCCAGGTACGCCACTTTCTTTTACCTGTATGGGAAGTCCCGGGTTTACCGCGCTGAACCGCGTTGATTTCAGCTCCGGGACCCCCTGCTTCCCCAGATATTTACAGGAGAAAGTGCCGCCAGTACTTGCTAGGAGTTTAAACCCAGTTTGAAGCCCACCACTAGGAACACACACGACATTCGAATTGGTCTGCCTGACGTAGGAGATTTAAACCTCCAGGGATGTTACCGGTGGAACTTTCCCCGTTGAGTATCTTGGGAACAAGGGAGATCCGTAGAGCTAAAATTAATGCGGGATAGCTCGGGAGACCCCCAGCTTCCAATACATGTATAAAACAAAAAACCTTAATGGCTTCAGCTGTCAGACTGGGCCATATTCTAACCTGATCCACCCTTTATCCTACAATTAGCAGCCACCTTACCTTCTAGTTTCAACATGGTATCTCATTCCAAAGAAAAGAAAGAAAGCTCCCTAATAGCCGCACAAGAGAACACCTATACCTATGTTAAAAATTACTATTTATTAATAAATGATTAAAATATATTTATATTTATTGCAGCAAAAAGCTAACGTGAACCAAAGTGATTAAAATAAATTAAAAAACGGAGGAGGTAACTGTATGCCTAATTCAAACTAACAGTGTATGCTAGGAATAACTATTTTAGAATGTCCCACTGCTATATAATTATACTAACAGTGGTAGTTATACCAATACAGTTCTATATAGTTTGAGGACTACACCTAAATGGAGAGTATAGCTTAATGTAGTGTGTGTGCTCAGAATAATATATTTGTTGAGCCAGCTAATGCTAGTATACGGATATATACACACACATATGTACCAGACCAACGGGTTCAAAGGTAAATGAACCTAGAGGTCTGTTATGATTTATTTTAATCACTTTGGTTCACGTTAGCTTTTTGCTGCAATAAATATAAATATATTTTAATCATTTATTAATAAATAGTAATTTTTAACATAGGTATAGGTGTTCTCTTGTGCGGCTATTAGGGAGCTTTCTTTCTTTTCTTTGCTTATCATTAACCCCATCCCTGCCAGCACCACCTCCGCACTCTTATTGCAGTTTTTGTTCCGTCACCACACATTCACAATTTATTGGTTCCCCATATCTCCATTGGTGTAGTGCAAGGCGCACAACTTGACCTTTTTAGGCCATTCTATCTTCCTTTGGTATCTCATTCCCTCTAGATTGGAAGCTATCACGAGTTTAGCCTCACCTGTATGTAACTGTTTATGTTTTTGTAATATACATAACTGTGTACTCAATTGTACTGCGCTGCCGAATATGTTAGCATATAGACACACACACACACACACACACAAGGTAGACCTGATGCCATGCTGAGGTGGGTGTGACTAATGGCGGTTACATGCTTATCCCTTGAGAAAGCTCCTCTGCAAAACTACCGTCGGGACGCATGCTAGCTCCCTCGAGCACTTCACTGCTGCACTGGTAACAACCTTTATTATGACACAGACTCGCTTATTTACCTTACAGATAGGATCCCCTATCTTACAGCACAGACCAGGGTACTGGGTAGAGACACACTATACAGGTACTGAGTGACTTATCCCAACAGTGGGGGGTGGTTCTGCTCCTGGCAGTTGGTGTTGTGCTAGTATCCCCTTATGAACAGGGGTTAATCATTGTATCACCGTCTCAGCTTACACATGCTGAAATACCAGGAGCATCTACTATAACCAAAGTAATGTACGGTGATATGAGTGACAGTGCCTGATAAACCTATATATCTTGGCACATACTATTGTTCTCATTTTTATATATATTGATACAGGATTGGTATTCTATTCTTATTATTAGTATGGCCTCTCTTATTACACAGTGTATACCACTATTTATTTACACTGGTCTTTGAAAACCGTCATCACCACAAACTGGTTGATTCGAATTGGCAGAACCGTTCATACCACGGTAACCAAGCGTCTGGGAGTCCGTTCACTCCATTCTCTAAAATAAACATTCTAATCAGAGTTACCTATGCATATTGCAAACCGTTCATACCACAGTATATGCTCACGGTAGCCATTATTACCACGGCATATTACTACCTTAATATAGTTTCAATAGTGTCGTGGGAGGGGGGAGTTGGTTTAGAAACTCCCTTCGTACTAGTAGGCTCACTTCTGTTCTAATTGGCTCATCATAGCTGTTGTACCCATTAACTGCATACAGTACATATTTTTGCTCATATCCTGTAAAAAAAAGACTATCTGTCACGGGTATCATTTAGGTACCTATGTAGTGCCGTATTGTGAGCAGCAGTGCTGTTGCACTTCGGACACATTTTTAAACCACTATATTTTATATATTGTTATAATAAAGTATTTTCATTATTATATATTACCATATCATCCTCTCAGTTGAGATTTTGAGTGTGCACTATTATCATTGACTGATCTAGTACCCTACTATCCTTGCTCTATAGAGTTATATTGAGTGCTTTAAATTAGGCGACCTTTACTGGATCACTGGCCCATCTGGACCTAGTGTTATTCAGTCATTTTTTGTACAGGTAGGTGTGATTGGTTTGATATCACCAAGTATAGGAGCTTAGTAAAAAAAAAAAGCATGTATATACGTAATTTGGCATTAACTACTCATTTGCATGTCCAGAGTTGAAAATGGCTCTGGCATATAACCACAAAGAAAAATAAGTCCCTTATTACTGCTGGCGAGATGTGGCTTTAGTGAGTGGATCGATAAATAAAATTGGTGTTAAACACTGATCACGTCGATTTTTTCATATATCAACCTTAAGTGAATCTAAGCCAGTTTACTTTATATTTATTGGGATCTGTTGTCTTTAGCTTTCAATTAGAGTTTGGCTGAAAATGGCAAAGCTTTCAAATATATCTGAAAACTCCAGTCTGCACAGCACTACACGAGTAAAAAACAGATTTCTTTTGTAACTTTTAAAACTGCTGGTCCCATTTTCTTAAGACAAATCTTTGTGCCACATTGCAATCTTGGGATGCTAAGAGGCTGATTATATATGTGCCGAAAAAACTGATCGGGCTGTTTTCAGACAAAAATCCCCATTAACTTCCATTGGGAATTTCATCCGAAAACATCTCGAGTGGTCAATTCGGCACATATAGAATCAGCCACTAGCCCCAAAATACAGGGTGGATTATAATAGCCAGGAGATATGCAAAGCTTTCGGCCAAATTTGTGAACCATGCAAAAATGGCATTTTTATAATTCACAAAAAAAGTTGCGGTTCAGAGATCACAAGTGATTGGCCAAACATTAAATGTCACTGTGAATTTCAGTTATATTTAATGTGCTTACTCTCATCCAGACTGTGCAATAGGGCTTCAGGGAGTGCGAGTCCTATTTTAACTATTGACATCTACTTTACCGCACCAAACACTCCTTTGTACAACACGTTGAGAGGTATCTTTGAAGAAACCTGAACACACAAATATACACAAAGTATATTTAAATAATTGAAATTGGCATTTTTCCCAGGAATTCTGGTACATCTCAGACTTGTCCACAGCTATCTGTCTACATTGTATAAAGGAGTGTTCAGAGAAGTACTTTATGTCACGGGAGACCAGGACTACTACCAGGGATCAATATCACCAGACAGAACACGAGAAAATTAATTTATTGGAAAAACATATCCACAACTATACAAAAGACATAAACATCACACATACCCAACTGGGGACACTGGGGAATACCCTGACTAACTAGTCGCCGGGACCTACTTGCAGAGATTTCCCCTGTTCTCTCTTTGCCCAGTGCCTACAGGACTAGTTTTCAGGCCTGAGACCAGCACTGGATTGGACACTGCAGTTTCTCCCTGTCACAGCAACACCTATGTAACTCCCTGCAGGCTCTGTCTCCTAGGGGTCTCCCTCCCACCTTTTTATATACTTAAATAGTAATATTGCAACACTTAGGCCTCGTTCAGGGTGCCGGCTTCGGAGGGGGGGCGTGCTTACATGCGGGCGGACGTTGGATACAAATTGTTTCAACTGAATAGCAGTTGTCAGGGTAGCAGCTGCCCTGTCGCCGAAGTACGGAGTTGACGCTTGCTACAGTTTCAATAAACAACCCAAGTCGTTTTTTGAAGCTGCAGCAGCGTCACTGGTACTTCGGCAGCCAATTAAATCATTCTTGAAAATGATTTCAACACAGCAACACCGATCCCTAAGCTGCCGTCTGTCGCCCCGCCTCCTCCCCGCCTCCTGAAAGCTTGAAAAGGTCTGCTGGGGATGATGTACACACATCACCCAGCAGACTGGCGCTCGCACACGCGAACGCCCGCCCTCCAACTCCTGTCTCTGGCACCCTGAACTCAGCCTTAGGGCCAGGAGCTGCCTACATGCCTGGTCCTGACTGGTGGGTAGGACTGTAACATAACATTTGCAACAATACAACTGCAAACATCTTAACCCCTGATTCCTGAGGTGCTGGAACCAAGCAAAGACATACATATATACATAACATATAATACAATACCAATGTATTACTGACAGGTGGGGGTAATGGCAGATTTAACCTTTATAAACAGCAGCCATATTTCCCCCTACCGTCACACTGTATATAAGCCAATGGGGACTCTAACAAAATACGACTTCTCACTCAGCACATCAATAGCAAAACAGCAAATTGATGGGCGTTTTGCAAACCGGTTCACCAGAAATCCAATTTGTAAAAAGTAGACCAGTACATTTTGAAAAATGTTGCACACCTCTAATAGCCAGTAGGGAATTGCCTTGGAAGCCTCAAAAACTTATATAAAAACACACATTTAAATAACTGCTATATTTCCTTATCAATATTTTTATTTTTTAAGTTACTTTATGCTTGGGGAACCAGGCTGTATGAAAATAAATGTATTTTTTGACTGGAAGGGTTTGCTGCTTCAAAGCATAAAACATTTTCAAAAGGGTACTAAAACCGCTAAAAGATTGGGTTTTTATCATAAAGCAATTTATCATTTTTTTGTATATGAAATGCTAATGCTTTACAACTTATGCTACATTCATTTAAAAAAAATACAGCGGTATTACAAGTATAACCAATGTTATGCAGCCTGTTTGAGGAATAATATCTGTCAATAAGAAACCGTGTTGAGTGATGTCAGTTTTTCATCGTGTCAATGGGAATAGACAACTCCTTGTGTCAGGGGTGGACAAAAATACATCAACCTTAGACGCCAGAAATGTGTTGCGCGGGGGGTGCGTGTCTGGGGGTGTTGTTGATCAGGTAAGAGTTTGGCAGGGTTTAGTTGATCGAGGGGGAGTGGTTGTGGTGGGGGTGATGAAAGGATGTTTAGGGGGTTTGTTGAACAGCGTGGAGAGAGTTTCTCAGGGGAGACACATAGACATGCAAAGGGTTAAGATGCAGAGAAAGGTAGGAAGGCGATAAGAAAATGTAGCCCCAGATAGGAGAGAGGCTAAAAAAATGTAGCCCCAGAGTGAGGAAGGGGCTAAAAAAATGCAGCCCCCGGGTGAAGAAGGAAGTAGAAAAATGCAGTCCCCAGGTGAAGGGGGTTAAAACGCAGCCCCGGGTGGGGAAGGGGGTTAAAATTCAAGACCGGAAGAGAGAGGAGGGGAGCATGTCTGACAGACCCATGAGACACCCCCAGTCACCCCCCACCCTCCTTCCCCTCCATCCTCAGAGCAGCCAACATGCTGTATATAGCACAGATTTAGTGCCAGAGGTAATATTTTAGGCACCCAGGAAACCGGACACCTGGGATTTTTCCATGCCTGCCTTAAGTAAAATATTTTTTTCATGCCAACTAGTAGTGTTTAGAGAAAAGTTAACTTAGGAAAGAAAAGTTAGAATAGAATTTGTCTCTATTTCAAGTTCTGTGTTAAGAACTGAAAGCAAATTTTATTACTAAAATTGTAATTTTTTGCCATTTTGCAGCATTATAAGGAAGTAGGCATGTTGCATCAAGCGATCCATGACATACCCTCTAATGATACCATCCTAAACCTTGGCTTTCCTGATTTAATTTGAATAAGTGCTTGTCATTTTATGTGCCGTCGTTTAAATTACAACTCCTTTCATGCTTTCTGGACAAGCAAAGATCATTTGAGAGTAAGAAAACCTTGTAGATAATAAACTTAAGGACAGACTAAAACTTGTATAAGCATTTCATCATAAAATTTTAAATATCTTTACACTGACAAGACTTAATTTAATAATGATCAGTAACCCATTACTTTCATTGTATTCACTATAAAAACTCTTCTTAAAATGGTGTTTTAAACTTTGTCTGTACTTAATGCTATCCTTCTAACACTGTGGCTGCGGTCTTGGAATGCAAGGTCATATTGTGCAAAGTAATTGAAAAAAAGTGGCATTATTCTTTTCGTTAATTCCTTTTCTTTTAGTCTCTCCATGCTAGTCCAAACGAAAGGGAGAATTAGCCCCCACCCCCCACCCAATTGTGAGTAGAACAAAGCTTTCAAAGGATCAGGTACTGTACAATCAGCCCATATTAGGCTCCCTGCTCTCTTCTTCACAGCAGTTATCAGTCTAGCCACACAATGAGAGAATAAAGAAAACAGCATAACAGAAACAAAACAATTGCACAGGTACTAGAAGAAAAGGAATTAACCATAATAATAATTCCAGTTTCGGTCGACCACAGCAGAGCTCACTGCAGGGTGGCAGCCCTATTAGTTACAGTTTTCAAATTAATTTGCTAATTAGCCAACACAGAAGAATCTCCTAAAACAGAAGGTGACGAAACCAAAAGGTTAGAACAACAAATACTCAAGCTATAATAACAGAGCTTCTCACGTGTACAGGATCTGCATTTGAAGCACACATACCATTATAGAGGTCATCTCCTCCAACTTTAGTAGCTTAAGAACTCTCCACGGAGGATCCCAATAGATCATAGAAGGCATACCATGCCTTTGGAATACTAGGTCACAGCGCTTTGCGTGCCCACACACACCCACTGAGGCCTGCCCCATAGAGGGCTGTGCTGTGGTGTATGGCGCGCACGCCGCAGTACGCACCGCAGCGGCCAGTGGGGACCTGGCCTGACACCGAGTTTAAAGCAGGGGAACTCGATTCAAATCCCGGTGTCAGTTCCTTGTGACCTTGGTCAAGTCGCTTTATCTCCCTGTGCCTCAGGCACCAAATCATAGATCATAAACTGATCTGGGCAAGGACTGCGTTTGTAGAATTTCTATGTGCTGTATACTGTGCATTATACTGTCATTGTGAAGCTCTTTAAGTCCCATTGGGAGAAAAGCACTGTATGATATAAAGTTGTTATTATTATTAAACACCAAAAATGCAGGGGGCTTTAATTTTCTCCTTTGCACAGCAATATATTAAAATGAAACCATGTGATGACAAAACATATCCCCTTGACCGATAGCACAAAAATAACCGCTGTGAGGAGAGAGCAGGTACCATTTAGAGGCTTTCCTTTGTTACTGGTGAAATCTCCTTTCCTTCAACCTTTAGGGATGAGCCCGTGTCCTTTGTCCTGCCCTTGAGATGAATAGTTATTTTGAAAGCTCTTTGTACTGTCCCGAATATATTTGTATATACTGTAGTTATCATAACCCCTGTTAGACGCCTCTTTTTTTTTTTGTAACTTATATTTTTTATTAAAGTTTTCAGACATTTAATAGAAGGGGAAAGGATACAAAAAAAGACAAAGGGGAAGGGGGGGAACAACCATTTTGTATCAAAATTATTTACAAGCATCAACAATCACATTGCATATCATACAATATCTTAAAGACAACACATTCCGCACAAAACACTCCCAACCATCTCTTCCTCCGGGCGGCATCCCCCTATCTGGGGTCCCAGGGAACCCAAACCCATGCATACTTCTCAGGAGCATGATCCGACCACGTGATAGAGCCTATATTTGAGCGAACCAGAACCTCCAGAATATTTGGGGTTACAAATATAAAAGCGGGTTTGTACCAAGGGGTACAGGAGATATAGAGATCCCAGAAAAATGGTGCACACCTCCTACTAATAATAAGTTGAAAAGCTGATGATAAAGTAAAAACTAATTTTATTAAGTGTACGTTAAAATAAGTCACAATGTTGTGTAAAGTAGACAAAATACAATAATAATACAAATGAGGGTACTCTCCTAATAGTCAGTAGTGCTATGAAAGTGCTCTGTTTATATCCTGAATGAAAAACACTTATGGTTACAGTAGATGTAATCAACTTAAATTCCTTTATAAAAAAACTATTGGTTTTTATATCCCACCGTAATTTAGTACATTGTCCTGTATCATTATTCAATATGTAATTAAAGAAGTATATAACTATATACCGCTATTTTTACTGCTCTTCCGCCAGTGGAGCTCACGTCCCAAGTTGTGAGTAGTGTTCCTGGCTTCACAGTGAGCTAAAAACAATCTCAGTGTTATCTCCGTTTGGGGAGGGGAGGAGGTTTTTTAACAGATAAAAATTGGAACCATTGCTACAGGTGTAAGCTCCCTGTCATCCCGTAGCGAAGGATTTAAATATGTTATTTTATTCCCTGTTGTGTGGTCGCTACTGCATTGATTTCTGCGGTGTTCGCAGTGCAGCCACAATGTAACCAGTCGCCAGTGGTTTTGAATCAAGGGTTGTGAATCAAGGGTTGTAAATCCAAGGTAGCAAGTCATCAGCTGTTTGCTCCCTCTCGTCCCGCCATGAGGATACTGCAGCTATTATATCACTGACGCGATCGCAGCTCCTTTCGTTATGATTCTCCGCAGCACAGGTTGTTAAGCTGGTAAAAGTTTGAACTCTGTAGGTATATAAATATAAAAGTGCACAGCCAAGGTCTGTAGGAGAGACCCCGTTAGTACAGCCAGTGCGGACCCGACGTACGTTTCACTGTGCTCGACGGCTTCTTCCAGGGGGGCTACAAATATATTATCAATTCTAGAGTAGGAGTCGCGTGGGATTGAGTAAAAAGAATAATCTCTCTGACCTTTATGTGAGTGGCGCCAGGCGTCGAGGAGACCAAACTCTTTGATTAACACTCTAAATTTCTTTGATACACTATAAGTCACTGAAGAGTGTGACTGCCCTGGATGAGAGGATTTATCCATATCTGGATCTGGGACGATATTAAAATCGCCTCCTAAAATTATTGACTGTTCTCGAATGTCTCCCAAAGATTCCAATGTTTCCTTTAAAAAAATCAATTTGTCCTTCATTAGGTGCATATATATTCGCTAGAGTGATATGTAGGCCTGAGAGTAAACCATGGACCACGAGGGACCTCCCTTCTTGGTCTCTTAATCTCCAATATCTGAAATGGGATACCATGCTTTATCAAAATCGCTACCCCTCTTCTTTTGCTAGTAAAGGACGAATAGAGTGCTATAGGGTACATCCCGCTAAAAGTGTTTGGGGGATCTTGAGTGTCAAAGTGTGTCTCTTGTAAAAAAAAAAAAAACAATATCTGCCTTCAGACTCCTAAATTCTTTAAGGGCCAATCTACGTTTACCACTACTGGTCAGACCCTTAACATTCATAGATATTACCTTCAATGGCGTTTGACTAGTCATTTCCAGTATCGTGGTGCTCTCTGTATTGTGAAAGTTATGCTCCAAAAAACTTGATGGTTGCAGGAAGCAGAAGGGGAAATAGGGCAACAAAACAAGGGTGGGGGAATTTCCAAAATCGGGAACTTGGGGAACAAAAAATAACAGAAATTAAATTGAAAAATAAGATGAGTGTTTGGGCCACTCATCCCAATTTTGCAGCCAGTCCCTACATGGATTGGCCTGGTGGGCATATGGTCCTACTGGGGTCACCCTAACGTCAGACATGTTGGACTCCTTACTAATCCCCGCATGCCACCACTACTAAATCTCCACCTCCTAACTGCACATTTGTTTTACCTTTATTAAAACAGGACATTGATTACTTTTCTGGGCTCACAAAAAGTTATTTCCCCTGCTCCAATCAGGTCTTAGTCTCTTCAAAACCGGAAGGGTCCTCTCTCTACCACAGAGTTGATCTTGTTGCCCACGGGGTAGACAAATAATATCGATGGCCGGACCTGTAAATCAAAGAAAAGAAGACAGAGAGGGACAAAAAAACAAAAACAAAACAGCTCCAACTTGGGCTTCTTAGAAAAATCCTGGGCTGTAGGCTCATCGTTCGGGTAAACCCTTGTGGGTTTCAATGGACCCTTCCAGGGTTTGGTGACCAGCAAAGAAAAAACACCCATAAGACGTCTCAGGTGCTTGTCCGGATTTAATTATTCGCTCCTCGGGCACTTGTTCCCTCAGCTGACCTCCTTTCATCCAAACTATTATTCTGGGATTTACCTTGTTGATCCGGTCTGCTCTTGGGCTCCAGTCCCAGCGCCGAAAGAAATGCTGAAGACTCCTCCAGGTAGCGAAGCAAAACCAACTGACCCCCTGGTTGACGATACGGCGGATTGGAAAGGCCCACCGATAGCTAATTCCCTTTTCCTGTAAAATCGCTGTTACCGGTCGTATTCCTCTTCATCTGTCTATGGTCATCCCTTGACAAATCCTGGAAGATCTGGATGGGGGACTTTTCGATTGAGCCACTGTTTCTGCTCCCCTTTATTATCTTGTCTTTGGCCGCATATTCATGAAGCTGCAGCACCACATCCCTGTTTCTTTTAGGGTCATCAAATCTCAGTCCCAGCGCTCGGTGAGCTCTGTCAATTAACAGTTCGCTGTCTTCTAGTTGGGGGTCAATTGAGAGAAACAGCCTTTTAAGATAAGGCTGTAGTGCCTCCGCAGACACTGACTCTGGGACGTGGCAGATACGCACATTTTGCCTTCGCTCCCTGTTTTCAAAATCATCCAGACTGTCTCACATGACTCTGACCTCCTCACTGAGCCTCAGAACTTCGTCTGCGTTCACTTGATTTTGTAAGGAGGCGTCCATTTTACCTTCCAGATCCGTGGTTCTTTTAGACAGGGCAAAGATTTCAGACAATCTCCTGCACTTGTTTATCCAAAGCAGACTGGAACATGACCTGTATGTCCTGAAGCATTTCCTTTAAATCTTGCCTTGTGATGGCTGTGTCTCTTTCTACTTCACCCTGCTCCTTCTTAGGGCTTAGTGAAGCGCGCTTCCGTCTGCCCTCTGGGCCGCCATCTTGGGGTTTTTTTCCCTGGAGTCGCGGGCTGTTTATGCCCGAAATGGGACAAATCCGGGGCGCTCACCTTCTTGTCTTTGCGGAGAAGCATGTCGCGTGACTCCCCCGTCCTCTGCCTCTATTGTAGCCTCGGTACGAGGTGCCGATCGGAGGCTCTAGTAAAAAATATGCAGCGGCATGCACAGAGCTCTTCAGCAGACGTGCATGCGCTGTGACATCACGTGTGCACCCCAACGCCTCTTTTCTAATGTAAACAAATCTAATTATCCATCCCCTTTATCAATTTGCTGGCTCTTCTCTGCTCGCTCTCTAATTCCATAATGTGTTTACTAAGGTGTGGTGCCAAAAACTGTTCTCCATATTCAAGGTGTGGGTGTTACTAATGCTTTATAAAGGGGCATAATTATGTTTACTTCCCTTCCATCCATTGCCCATTTAACGCAAGGTAAGATCTTGTTTCCCTTTGCAGCTACTGCACTATTGCTAAGCCTGCTGTCTAAATCCTGTTCCTAAATCCTTCTCCATCAAGGATTCCCCTAATTTATCCTCATTTAATTTGTAAGTTGCCTGTTCACTCTTGTTTCCCAAATGCATAACCTTATATTTATCTGTATTAAACATCATCTGCCATTTACCTGTCCAAGTTTCCAATCTATCCAAACCCTTTTGGAGAGAAATTACATCCCGTTCTGATTCTACTACCTTCCACAATTTAGTGTCATCCCCAAAGATGGAGACTTTGCTCTCGATTGTCAACCTCATTGTCATTAATAAACAAGTTAAAAAGCGGGGGCCTCAGTACTGATCCCTGAGGTACTCCACTCACAACTTTAGCCCAACCTGAAAAAGTTCCATTTATGACAACTCTCTGTCCTTTAACCAGTTTTTAATCCAGGTGCATATATTTTTACAGAGCCCAATTTGCTTTATTTTGTACACTAGCCTCTTGTGTGGAACCATATCAAAAGCCTTTGCAAAATCTAAGTAGACTACACCAACTTGTCTAAATTCCTACTTACCTCCTCAAAGAAACAAATAAGGTTTGTTTGGCATGACCTATCCTTTATAAATCCATGCCGACTGTGACTAATAATATTCATGCATACCTAATGGAAAACAAAATTATCTCGTATTAGACCTTCAAGTAGCTTTCCCACTATTGATATCAGGCTTACAGGTCAGTAATTCCCAGGTTGTGATCTAACGCCCTTTATAAATATAGGCCCACATCTGCTTTACGCCAATCTTGTGGTACAGAGCCTTTGTCAGTTATCCAATGGTTTGTTAATATAGAAGCTGGGGCTTCCTCCTGCGGTACTACTATTGCAATTGATTCTTCTCTGGTAAACACAGAGGCAAAGAATGTGTTGAAAAGTACAAGGATGAGTGTTTTACTAGTGTTTTTAATTATTTTATTATAGCATTAGAGGTGGCTGGGTAAAATGCATAAGGTTAGCCGTATAAGTTTTTTTTATAACCCACATTGGCACAGTCACTAAGCGTGGGCATGTCTATAGTTGTGTTTTTTTTTTTAAAGAATGTATTTATTTTCCTTCAGTCACATCTTACATGGCCTGGAAGTGACAACAGGCAGATAGAATATCCTGTTGTATGAAGGCTGGTGCTGTCTGCATTACAGCTATTTGTTTCATGGTATGGAAGCGGTTTCTGGTGAGGTCAATGCACGCCAGACCCGCACCGGAAGTGACACGTTACTAAAATGGCCCCCTGTACCTCCGTGCCGATACCTCGTGGGATTACCAATTGGGTTTATAAGGTATAAAATACAAGCCTGAGGAAAGGGCCACAGCCCACAAACGTTGCATTTTGTGAGTATATGTGTCCAAACTGTGGTATCCTATGGGCCTCTTTAGTTATTGTATATTTTTTACTTTATACTCTGTGAGGGTCATAAAGTAAAAAAGCAAATTATATGATGCTTTGCAAAACGTGCTTTGTCTACATAGCATTTTATTGATTATTCCTGATTTATTATTGTGTGCTAATACATTTTTGTACCGATTATTTATGTTCAGCATGGGGGCACAGGATTCCAGCACCAATCAGACCCAGGTGACGTCTATTTGTCTATATTTTCTCCAAATTCTATATCTGGTAAGTGAATATTCTATTTTTTCTTTTACTGAGATGGAGTTTGACACTAGGGTTAAGTAAGTCAAAGTTCCTTGATGGCGGGAGTCTCCAAAGCCATGGAACAATTGGGGAAAGAAATAAGCTCACCACTGAAAAGGGCCACAAAAAGTGATGACTTCCCCAGCCTCTGGGAAAGTGGAATGAGCATGTGTTCTGCAGCTGGAGAAAGTTACGTTTTGGGTTTCTACAAATCCTCTGCAGCAGGAACTGACTGGCTTTGTAATCTGTAATAGAGTTAGCTAGCCGGGAACAAGGTAGGAGAGATGCTGCTGGAGTGAGCAGGTTTCACACAGGGTTCCTTGTCCGTGGTGCTGAACAGGTTTTCTCTGAACGAGAAACTGCTCACTGTATATGGGAAGCAGGCACTCTTGCCACCAAGAAGTTGCGCACAGACTCACACAGTCTCGCCCAGAATCAGGATCAGAAAAAGAACACAGAATAATTGCTGGTACAGAACAATTATACCCCAGAGCCAATTAGGACGGTTTGAGACAAAGGACATCTTTTCACACGTCCCTAATTCATTTAGCCAGGACTGCAAACGACCCTCAATCATCAGCATGGCAGGAGCCCCTGCCAGACAGAAGGGCATCTGGGAGGTCTTCGGTAACACTGGCCATGTACCCAAACACCATACATTTACAATACTTTGTGACATTTCAATATGGAATACATTACAGTATAGAAGGAGAAACTGGGGCCAGAAACACAAAGCAAACATACAGATTGACAGTGTTACCAGGTGGTGAGCAACTCTCTCGTGTGCACACTAGAGATTTGCAGCCCCACAATTACAGGGACAGTGAGAAAAACTGGTTTTGAAACATAAGCATCGCTATATGACAGTCATTTAAAATTTTTACAGAACAAGATTATTAATACCTTTACTAGTTGGTAAAGTTTGGCACTGACTTTACAATTTCCTTCGCTCCTTCCCGGGAGCCGAGAGAAGGAATGACAGAGGAGATAGTAAATAAACAGACAGGGCAATATATGTTTGAAAGGGATAGTGAGAAATGTGGTGGGCATGTAGGACTAGGAGTGTAAAGGTGGACAGGGGTCCAGAGGGGAAGAAGGGGTTACATTCTAAACTATCGCAACTGGACTAACACGGCTATATCTACTTAATTCTGGATGTCTCTTTTAGAGGACAGGTAGGATATTAAAAGTCTGAAACTGAAATTCATCAAACCGTGATGCGGGGTGTCATGCCCACGTCAGTCCACCCAGGATCGGTGGGCAATACCCAACATCGCAGCTTTATAAATCCTCGCCTGTGCGAGGAAAAGGGTGAATCTATGCTGGTCCTTATCATAAAGATACAAATCTCCTTACTAATCATCACATAGGATGGGAACCACTGTGATAGTTATTATTATTTTTACTAAGTCACTTAACCATAAATAATATCTGTAGGCTACAATGCGCAAGAATATCAAAATGTGCATTTCACTAAACGTTTACTTCATAGGACACTATCCCCTCCCACCCCCACTCCACCCCTTTCCCTTGCATAATATAATATATTACTTCATAATGGCTGTGGTAATGGTAGTGATAATGGAACAAAATGAGAAATTAAGTTCATAGTACACTCTGCAGTGGCCAATATTTAATGGGAAAGAAACACTGAATAGATCTTAACTTCATTGTAGTTACAGGGCTTCTAGATGAGGGACAAGTAAATCAAGTTTCGTCAATATAAGAAATTGTTGTTGAGTACTGAAAAACGAATAGCTTTGGTACATGACAAAATAATCAAGATTAAACACTGTAATACAATATGTGCAAAGTATACTTAACGTACAGCAAAGGAAAATGCTGGCCCTGAAATGAAGAGTGAGGTTGTCATAGATCACATACTGAATGTGATTAGAAAACAGTCAAACCGAAAAGGGAACACTTTGCTTTGCATTGAAAACATAATAAAGATTCATATTATTGAACAGTAATAAAAACTATGACAGTATGGTGGTTCAATATAAACACACACAAAAATGTGAGTAGGAGAGTTCACAGGTAAAAGCTATGTTTCTGCTCAAGATTAAAAACCACTAAACGGCAAACATATTAGCACTCATTAGCTAGGGAAAAAGTCATTTAACATAGGAAATCAGACTCAATCTGATGTAAACACTTTGTATTCACACTTGATTTTATGCCAAAAAAGGAAAGCTGTCTAAAGCATCTTTCTGGGGGGGGAAAAAATCAGCAGTGCTAAACACTTGTATGCAGAGCTCAGAATGTTAAACAGAGGTTAAGTGCATGGAGATCCAGTGATAAAGTCTATTTAACATTCTCCAGAGTGTGCAGTCTAAGTGAATCAGTCCAACATATTCTACAGCTGTTAAAACTGGCAGATAAAACAGGCACTAGTTATAAACATTAATATTAAAAGGATCAAAACTGGCAACTAATACATTTGTCTAAACATCCCTGACACTTACTCTTGCATATTTTCTGCTCATAAAATAATTCATCTAAAAACAATTTTAAATCAAATACAGAAATACTGAATAATGGAAAGGATGATGTTGTTCTTTACACAGCAGCAAGTGCACTGTGCTACACAAACTGTTATGATTGTAGCCAAAGAATAACTTACTGACAGAAGCTTCCATGTTATGGACCGGACAGGTTTCGGAATGCCAGACCAACTCAACTTCCGCAATTCATCTGTTCAACAATGACATATATATACATAGTAAGAAAATATACATTATAAAAAGTCAATTATCAATGGAACCAATTTAAATAGTCTTTTGTTTGCTATGATGCAAAGTGGGATAATGAAAAAAAACACAATGTTACTTTTATGTCTCAAGCACTTATTCCATTATGTGTTATATCAGAGGTGTGCAAACTGGGGGGCGCAAGATTTTCTGTTGGGGGCGCGGCGCTTACAGAGGCCTCGCGTTCTTCCCCAAGGCATTTAAATTAAATGCCGGGGGAGCGACGAAGGCCTCTGTAAGTTTCCTTACTTTGTCTCTGGCGGCGCGGCATCAAATGCCGCCATGGGGTCACGTGAGGTTGCATTGCCATGGCAACGTAACGTCAGAACGCCGAAGCCAAGATAAGAAAGGGGGGGCGCGAATAGGGGAGTTGGCAGGGGGGCGCAGGGGAAAAAGTTTGCGCACCCATGTGTTATATTATGTCACGTGCATTACTGCTGTGACGCTCTATGTACATAGATGGCGCTATGTGAAGATTACTTACATACATACATACTGTACGATGACAGTTTACTTTGAAAAAGAGGCACAGAATGGCAACAAATATATATATATTTATATTTTTTATATATATATATATAAATATTATAAAAAAGATATATTATCTTTTAAACAAAGCTTCTAATGAATTCAACATTTTGCAGCTACAATTAAATGTTTGATCCCATTCATTTTCTATTGGACTCATTTACCCATTTGCTGCAGCTATGTCATCTTACATTAGAAGCCTGAGTTTTACTCCTGGGTTTATATTCTCTCATATGCACATACTAAAAACAGTCTTAGGCCGTACTTATAGTGCCGGCGATGCGACGTTGGCCAAAAACAAACGCATTGGTGCCGTCGCGTGCGCTTATAGTAAGCGCGACGGCGACGCAAATTTCTGCAGCCAGGAATACTTGATTTTTTAGGGGCTGTCGCGTCATGTGACAGCCCTTGAACCAATCAATGGCCCGGTCGCCCTCGCCGCAAAGCGAAATACAACTTTCGCTAGCGGCGACGACTACGGGTGACGTCATGCGTTCGGTCGCGTCGCCCGTCGCGGGCACTGTACGTGCAGCCTTAGGCTGGAAGGGTTACAACCAACTCGGCAGTTATAGGACATGTTGCACTATTCGGAGTAGGTGGTCAAAAAAAGCACCCAGGCCTGCTCCAACTTCAGAGATCTGTAACACCATGGACAGCATCCCACTCACTATAGTCTGTGACGTAACATTTTTGACAGGACAAGATTCTGGTTTTGCACATAAAAACATGGTCAGAGGTTGTAGTATTGAAAAGAAAATCTATGCTGTGCCTAGGGTTGCCAGACGTCCCGTATATACGGAATTTCCCCCTTTGTCCGGAAAGGACTGTCGGGACGCATAATTGTCCCGTATTTTAGTGCCTTGACGTGAAATGTCTGTGCTCAAAATTACCGTAATTAAGTCAGTCACAAAAACATAATACATTTATACTATACAGTAATAGTTACCTTTTCCAATGGATGCCGCCTTACTAAATAATTAAAATAATAAAGATAGGACACTGCCTTGTCATCTCATAATCCTATGACACCCACCCACATAGGCATTACTTTCTCTCTCACGGCTACCTGTTCGTTCTCAACGTCTTTCACCATCCTGCCAGACTTCTGACGAAGCTGTATGCACTGACGGCGAAATGCGTAGAGTGCCTAGTCAGATAGTACCAGAGAGAGAACACAGAGAACCCACCCCCACCATCGAGTCCGGAGGTCTCAGACGCACCGGAAGTGACGCGTGGATGCGGAAGTGTTCCGGAGGAGCGGAGGACAACGAGGAACCCAGGAAATCGCGACTCACTGGGTACCTGTTACCCGCTATTGATTACGCCTATTTTGTTCATCCTAAGTGTAAGCCTCCATTTGTATATTTACCTTTTTAATATAAGTACCGTCTACACTATATGGTCTTTTTCTCTGTTTTTTGCAGACTGTTTGCTGGTAGTTGCTGCATATCTATTGGGAACATCCACCCCCCTAAGTTGGATGACTGCTCCTTTTTGCTGCTTTTATGTGAGTAGCCATTTGTGAGCCCTGCACGAGATTTACATTCACTGTGTTTGACATTGCTGTACTATGTGATGTCTTTTTATTTTATATGGCTGCAAGCGGCGCTCCTCTGGTTCCCTTGGAAGAAGAGCAGAGATGATTAAAAAGAATAAAGCGGTCAAGCGAGAGATACCATTCAGCTTAAAGCGTTTGCAAATCATTTATCACTCATTATGATGTCACATTTTCATACTGGATGTCGGCGTCCCGTATTATAAAAACTTTAATGTGGCAACCCTAGCTGTGCCCATGTCCACCAGCTGGTCCTGGAAATACACATTTTCTATGAAAATATATTTCTCTGTTGATCTATAAATCTATATATCCCCCCTGCTTACACTGCCAAACCATCCCACCTTAGACACATTCCCTCCTCTTTTTCTGCTCACCAAGTCTACACTACATACACTACAATAAACGTCCACTATATGACGACACCTTCCTCGCTACCCCCCCCCCCCCCCAACCTTGTAGGATTGTAGAGAGATATGGCTCACCCCTTCTGATACAGGGTCCCTGCTGCACAATCTTAGGGTGCCCTCTTAACCATAGGGAATTAAAAGATATGACCAAGTAAAACATATGGTGGAGTAATTATTAGAGATTTTGAAAAAGCATGTAAAAGGGCGCTGCTAAAATAGAACAATTCCCCCTTAGATATAAATGTGAGGATATATATGGTGAGAAACAATTATAAACAATATATTAATTGTGTATTAGGCTCACTCAATGTATAAATAGAGTAACTTAAATAAAGTGAATTACTTCCTTATACCACTATCTTAACCATGATATAAGAAAAGCGAAAGCAATTAACAAAATAGCAATAAGCGAGTTCTGATATAAAAAAGCTGCAGCTCAAAAACCCTGTTAGGAACCGATTCACACGTTCTTCTGCATGCCGGATATCTTCGAAATTAGGGGAGTGAAAAAAATTCATAACCGAAAAGAGAAGGGGAACAAAAGATAGTGTAATATGTTTCCACTGGGGTAAGTATGTAGGCAACTCAAGTCCTATCCACGAACATTTCCCAGAAGGAAGACCACAAACAGTGGCAATAACACACGCGTGCACATGGTGTGCGCGCTGTATGGTGTATCCTCCTACAATCCAGTGTCTACTCACTAATGTTATGCCTTAAATAACTTAACATGTTTAACTGCTGTACAGTGGGGACTCCGGATGCTCAGATACAAAGAAAGATTGTGGTGGTAGGGGACTCCATTATTAGGAAGGTAGATAGGGCAATCTGTTGCCAGGACCGCATGAACCGAACAGTTTGTTGTCTCCCGGGTGCTCGGGTTCGGCACATTGCGGATCGGGTAGACAGATTGTTGGGGGGGGCTGGGATTGACCCGGTGGTCTTGGTACACGTTGGCACAAATAACAAAGTTAGAGAAAGATGGAGGGTCCTAAAAAATGATTACAGGGATCTAGGCCAAAAGCTTAAGGCAAGGACCTCCAAGGTAGTATTTTCTGAAATACTACCAGTGCCATGCCTCCGCAGGGAGACAGTCAGAGATCAGGGAGGTTAATGCATGGCTAAGAAAGTGGAGCAGGAAGGAGGGGTTTGAGTTTTTAGAGCACTGGGACTCCTTTTCTGAGAAGTGCCATCTATATTCTAGGGACGGATTGCACCTCAATGAAGAGGGATCTTCTGTGCTAGGGGGGAGAATGCTAAAAAGGTTGGAGGAGATTTTAAACTAGGATGGAGGGGGGAGGGGAATGAAACAGATAATGAACTAAATTGAATAGATGAGGATACAAGGTGTTATGGAGGTAGAATGGGGGCAAGTGCAAGTTTGACAAGCAGTGAGACACCCATAGTAAATACAGATAATATTAGAAAACTTCTAAAGACTAAACAAAGTGGGCGCAGAAAGGAAGGAGCAGATAAGATAATAGTACAGGCTGAAAAAAAACTGAAATGCATGCTTGCTAATGTAAGAAGCCTGACAGATAAAATGGGGGAGCTTGAACTAATAGCTGCAAGGGAGCAGTATGATATCATCGGCATTACTGAAACATGGTGGGATGAAACTCATGACTGGACAGTTAATTTAGAGGGTTATTCTCTTTTTCGGAAGGATCGAACAAATAGAAGGGGAGGTGGAGTATGTTTATATGTTAAATCAGATCTAAAACCTATTATAAGGGATGATGTCTATGAAGGGAATGATGAAAATGTAGAGACTTTGTGGATAGACATTAGCAGTGGAGGTAAAAGTATAAAGAAAATGTTTGTGGGAATATGCTATAAACCACCACATATCTGTGAGATTGAGGAAGCTAAAATACTTTTGCAAATGGAGAAGGCATCAAAACTGGGTCATGTTTGCATAATGGGTGATTTTAATTATCCAGACATAGACTGGGGCAATGAGATTAGCGTTACAACAAAAGGAAACAGGTTTTTGGGAGTGCTTAAAGACAATTATATGACCCAAATTATTGAGGAACTAACCAGGAGAGGGGCAGTTCTGGATTTGTTCATATCAAACAATGTAGAAGTAATAACAAATATTCAAGTCCTGGAACATTTGGGTAACAGTGATCATAACATGGTCTCGTTTGAAATAAATGATCAAAAAACAGATTAGTTGGGTTCAACAAAGACCTTCAACTTTGGAAAGGCAGATTTTAATAAACTGAGGTCTAATCTAGTAGTAATACAATGGGATGATGTTTTTGCAGGGAAAAATGTAGATGATAAATGGGCAGTCTTTAAAACATTGTTAGAAAAGCACACTTATCAGTGTATACCCTTGGGTAATAAGTATAAAAGAAATAAGCCAAAACCAATGTGGCTAAATAAACAGGTAGGGGAGGAAATGGCAACAAAGAGTAGGGAGTGATCACAGGACCATACTAATTGAATAAAGTGTTTAAGTACATAAGTGAGGTAATCAGATGGTGGGTGCAAACTGTGAACTGAAAGTGAATCAGAAAAAGGGGAAGGGGAAACACAAAATGGATGTGCCCCCTAAAAGAATTCACTTAAATGCACACCACCCAAGTGTAAAAATTAACTTTTAATAAATTCCTTAAAACATATATTACCAAAGTAATGTGTGATGTGGATTAAAAATGTATTAAATCATAGCTATTAAGCAACCGTGTCATTGATTATTCATACTATCCCAGTACCAATAAATATGGTGGGATGTAGAAGACAAGGAATGCTATGAGTAGGGTATTAACCCCTCTGGAGCAACGGTGAAACCAAGTATTGAATTGTGTATAAATATACTCAGGTTAGTGGCCAAAGGATTGAATATCCTACTACTGCTAGATATAACTCCACTGCACATTTACATAGAGATAAGTCTAAGTGATAGTGCTGGCATATGATGGTATATTAGCTGTATCATAAGACTGCCAAACACAGCAGTGCTGGGTTGAATTCACAGCAATGCAATGTGAAGACGCCTCACATAAAGTGCAAGGATAGCAGGCACACTAACTATGAAATTGAATTAATAAATAACTAACTCATATGGTCTTCACAGTTACACCCAGGATACTGCAAACACTACATTAAAAACAGCTCCAAGTAGGAGACTGACAACATTGCGCGTCCAACGCGCGTTTCCCTCCAGCAAAGGAGCTTCTTCAGGGACAAATTTTACTGGGGGAATGAGGTCTAAACCCTTTTATACCCTTACAACACCCTAATTGCAAAATCAATGAATAACAGCTGTTGCACATGCGCACTGAGGTCCCCTCCAAACTGACTCAATAAACTACTCAAAGGTTAATAAACGCAATTTATTGGTGATCCTCAGTGTTGTGCCTTCATTTTGCCACATCCGCGTTATTTGCCGATCATTTGTAGAGCTTATAAAGCCATAAATCATACGCGCCGAATCTAGTATCTAATGCGCATGCGCGGGGACATGGAAACCAATTCTGTAAGCCCATATATACATACTGCGCATGCGCGGGACCTTAGAGATAATTCCGGTCGGTTGCGTCCACTGCGCATGCACAGGGACTTAGGAAATATTTCAATTGTTTCCCATGCTTATGGCGCATGCGCGGAAACTTGGAGATAGCTTCATATAGTTTAGATGTAAAATGCGCATGCGCAGGGACTTAGGAATAATTCCATAGACGCCCGCATTTGTTGCGCATGCGCAAGAACTTAAACATTAAGGCATCCTGTCCCATGCATATTGCGCAAGCGCTGGGACTTAAAAATTACAGCAATTTCTGCCCATTCTTACCGCGCATGCGTGGGGACTTATAGGAGCTTCAATTCGAGCCCGTTCTTATTGCGCATGCGTGGCAACATAGAAACCGCCACAATTCACAGCCGATGATACAGCGCGTGCGTAGGGACTTAGAAATCCCTTCATTTCGGTCCGTATGAACAGCGCATGCGTGAGGACTTAGTAAATCTTAGCGATTTCTGCCTGATGGTATAGCGCATGCGCGGGGACTCGGAATTTATTGTAATATCTCCCCAGGCTCAATAATCGTGCATGGGAGTATAGGGATTGTATAATATATGCCCTAATGGACCTAGGGATAATGCAGTATGATGTATGCCCAAGTGAAGGCATATAGTGAGCAGGGATGGACTGATGCAGACAGACAGTCACAAACCTGCTGATGGCACAAAAATGGTATCATAATACAGCAAATATACCGGGTGCTAGCTATAAAAAAAGGGGGGGGGGGAGGGAGAAGGGTATATAAGACCTATATTGCACATTTATTATATCCGGTGATTATACAAATAAAGTTGATTCTATACAATCCACCATAAATGTATTTTATTAAACAATGTGTCGGCTTGAAATGCAGTGATTGATAAGTAGATTTAACAATACATGAGACGTAAATGTATACATGTGCAGAATTAATTGTCTATAATTATAATATATAGCACATATTACACAAACACTAAGCCCACTGTTGGGCTTAGGACTTTAATAATATTGTCACTAGTCTAAATAATAATAATAATATTATAATCTATTAAATCAATACCGAACGCTGGAAATTGTCATAGTGGACAATGGAAATGACATAGCTGGTTGTCAGAGAGACCAGTAAACTATATATTCACAGTGTGTAGTGGAAGGATACTTATGTCCAGACAAATGATCCCCAAATCAAATAAAGGGCGTAAAGGTGAACCCCTCATTGAGGCCATTGGGACTCCTGGTTTTTAACTTATAATCCATTCTGCTTCGATACGAAGGGGAGGAAATGGACAAGAGGAGGAAGGCGTTTAGATTCTTTAAGTCAGAAGGGACAGAGACATCGTATCAGAATTATAAGGAATGTAACAAAAATTGCAAAAGGGGCAATTAAATTAGCAAAAAATGGATAATGAAAAAAGGATTGCAATAGAAAGTAAGGTCAACCCTAAAAAGTTCTTTAAGTACCTTAATAACAAAAAAATGAGAAAAGAAAATATAGGACCATTTCAGTGTGAGATGGGTAGGCAGATTATTGGAGATAAGGAAAAAACTGAGGTATTAAACAAATTCTTTGCCTCTGTGTTTACCAGGGAAGAATCAAGTTCAATAGTAGTGCTGCAGGAGGAAGCCACAACCTCCATATTAATGAACAATTGGTTAACTGAGGAAGAAGTTCATAAGCGACTTGAAAAAATTAAAGTAAATAAGGCACCTGGCCCCGATGGCATACATCCAAGAGTTCTCAAGGAGTTAAGCTCAGTAATAGCAAAACCATTATATTTAATATTCAAGGACTCCATTTCCACAGGCTCAGTACCACAGGATTGGAGTAAAGCATATGTTGTGCCTATATTTAAAAAGGGAGTTAGATCACAACCGGGAAATTACAGACCTGTAAGCCTGACTTCAATAGTAGGGAAACTACTTGAAGGTTTAATACGGGATAATATTCAGGAATACCTAATGGAAAACAAAATGATTAGTAATAGTCAGCATGGATTTATGAAGGATAGATCTTGCCAAACTAACCTTATTTGTATCTTTGAGGATGTAAGTAGGAATTTAGACCAGGGTAATGCAGTTGATGTGGTCTACTTAGATTTTGCAAAGGCTTTTGATACGGTTTCACACAAGAGGTTGGTGTACAAAATAAAGAAAGTTGGACTCAGTAATAATATATGTACCTGGACTGAAAACTGGTTAAAGGACAGACAACAGAGGGTTGTCATAAATGGAACTTTTTCAGGTTGGGCTAAAATCGTGAGTGGAGTACCTCAGGGATCGGTACTGGGACCCCTGCTTTTTAACTTGTTTATTAATGACCTTGAGGTTGGGATCGAGAGCAAAGTCTCCATCTTTGCTGATGATACCAAATTGTGTAAGGTAATAGAATCAGAGCAGGATGTCATTTCTCTTCAGAAGGACTTGGAGAGACTGGAAACGTGGGCAGGTAAATAGCAGATGAGGTTTAATACAGATAAATGTAAGGTTATGCATTTGGGATACAAGAATAAAAAGGCGACTTACAAATTAAATGGAGATATATTGGGGGAATCCTTGATGGAGAAGGATTTAGCAGTGCTTGTAGACAGCAGGCTTAGCAATAGTGCCCAATGTCATGCAGTAGCTGCAAAGGCAAACAAGATCTTATCTTGCATCAAACGGGCAATGGATGGAAGGGAAGTAAACATAATTATGCCCATTTACAAAGCATTAGTAAGACCACACCTTGAATATGGAGTACAATTTTGGGCACCAATCCTAAGAAAAGACATTATGGAACTAGAGAGAGTGCAGAGAAGAGCCCCCAAATTAATAAAGGGGATGGACATTCTAACTTATGAGGAGAGGCTAGCTAAATTAGATTTATTTACATTAGAAAAGAGGCATCTAAGAGGGGATATGATAACTATATACAAATATATTCAGGGACAATACAAGGAGCTTTCAAAAGAACTATTCATCCCACGGGCAGTACAAAGAACTCGGGCCCATCCCTTAAGGTTGTAGGAAAGGAAATTTCACCAGCAACAAAGGAAAGGGTTCTTTACAGCAAGGGCAGTTAAAATGTGGAATTCATTACCCATGGAGACTGTGATGGCAGATACAGTAGATTTGTTCAAAAAAAGGTTGGACATCTTTTTAGATGGGAAAGGTATACAGGGATATATATAAAATAAGTATACATGGGAAGGATGTTGATCCAGGGATTAATCCGATTGCCAATTATTGGAGTCAGGAAGGAATTAATTTTTCCCCTTAATGGGGTTTTTTGTTTGCCTTCCTCTGGATCAATAAGTATAGATATGGGATAAAGTATCTGTTGCCTAAATTTAGCATAGGTTGAACTTGATGGACGGAAGTCTTTTTTCAACCTCATCTACTATGTAACTATGTAACCACTGAAGGAGTTAACGTCATCTAAACTTTGCATTTATAGGGAGCATTTTACACTAACAATGGTCCTGCTATTACAATGCACTTTAATCATTTTAAGGTGATTTTGCAAAATACTGGGCAGTTTCTAAAAGTACAACTTTATAGCATAGTTTCAAATTTGCACACAGTAATGTGTTTGTCAAAGCAGAAATGATTCCTCTGTAATGGCAAATACACATACAACTGGTTCATTTACAAAGAGGAAATTGTTTGCAAACATTTTTGTGTGACCATTTCTAAAGACATTGAATAACATTTAACTTGTGTAATGCGAACGTACAAGTGAAACTGCAGCACTTAAAATGCTAGCAATGCTGTTTTATTCTAAATAGGAAAAAAATCCCTTCCATCACCTGCCATATTCTAAATGGCAATGCAGGCTGAGTCTTCATTCTCTTTCACAGCTGCTATAAAGCAAGATATGTTTACAGTACATTGTGTGAATTGCTTTTATTTATGCTCCATGCTTCTCCTTCAGCAGCAACAAAAAGGTTTATGATATTTACCTGTCTGCTTGGGTAAATAAACTTTTTATTTTATTTACAGTTGAAATTATTTACATTAATTGTTGGCGTTGGGCACTGCCAACAAATCCTTATCTGCTAACCACAGCACTTTGTCCTTAACAAGACCCCAAATTATGCCATAAAATAACCAATTACAATCATTTTGTCTCACGGCAAATTTTACAGTGGGTCAATAATGCTCTTCCTCGGTGTGCTGTAAAGAAAGCAGACTCCTGGTCTCCGCCTCATGGGCTCTGAACCAAGGAATATAGGTTCAAGATCACTCTAATGTTACAATAAACAAGTCAGTCAGTCTCTTTTCCCATGCTGCAGGTACTAAATGACAGTTTCCCCGGCACAGGAATAAATTGTGCATGTGCTGTTCATACAGCATTAACCACACTGAAAGCGCTTCATATAAATAACAACTTTCAATCTCCAAAATACGATCTGCAAGAAATAAGTTTGACTATTTACATAAAACACATGGAAATAAAACAAACTTACATCAATTTTACATTCTCGCTCATCAACACGGATTTCTTTAGCAACAGAACATACTTTGCCTGCAATTGGGTATGTGGCACTTGCATTCCTAGTCCTGTGAATGTATTTATATATTGTATGCACAATAAAATATTGCTTTTTAACTTGGGGGGAGGGAAACAGAAATATTTTTATCTTCTAAAGAACACTCCCTTATTACTGTAAATAATTGTATCCTTTAAATGTAATATTTCTAATGGTGTACAATGATGAACTGGCTAATGTAGGGGTTCTCAACTTCAGTCCTCAAGACCCCGCCAACAGGTCAGGTTTTCAGGATATCCCTGCTTCAGCACAGGTGGCTCAATCAGTGAATCGGTCTTCAACTGAGCCACTGATTGAGCCACCTGTGCTGAAGCAGGAAAACCCTGAAAAAATGACCTGTTGGTAGCTCTTGGGGAGTGGAGTTAGCTACAACTGAGTTAGAGCAGGGGTGTGCAAAGTAGTGGGCACAAGATTTTTCTGGGCGGGTGCGGCAGCAGCTGCAGGGACCCCGCGTTCTTCCCCACGGCATTTAAATTAAGTGTCGGGAATCGCACGCGGCCTCTGCAATGTCTACAACCTTGTTTTGGTGACGAGTCGCCGTGGCGTCAAATTACGCCACTGGGTCATGTGACGTCACGTGATGCTTGTTAGTCCCTTTAGAAATAAACTCTGTTTTGAATATCTGCCACAGAATTTACTAATTAAGTTTTTAATAATTATAAATTAAATAGATAGCCTTACACAACTAAACAGACGGGTAACAATTGGATTTCTCAATTTTTTTAATGGTTATTTCAATATAGTTTAGCTGAAAAAAATTGAAATTACACTTCCAAAACTGTATGACAAATCAGCATATAGAACTAAAGGTGTGCTCAGTATCTCTGATCACTGCTGCTCGATGCTGTCCCTCAAGATTCGTGTTCCGTGATCTCTCCATCTTGTGACGCTTCCGGTCTTCCGGTTTCGTCACTTCCGGAAGTTGGAACGCAAGGATGGTGGCCACTGGACATCGGCAAGACGAGCAGAGAATGGCAGCAATTGTGACTCAAAGTGTTTCGCACAGCTTCGGCAGAACTCCTGACGAAGCCGTTCGAAACGCGTTGAATCGCAATTGCTGCCATTCTCTGCTCGTCTTGCCGATGTCCAGTGGCCACAATCTTTTCTTTCCATTGCCTTCAAATTACCGGAAGCGACGAAACCGAAAGACTGGAAGTGTCACAAGACAGAGACGCCGGATCACGGAGCACGAATCTTGAGGGACAGCATTGAGCAGCAGTGATCAGAGATACTGATCACATCTTTAGTTCTACATGATGATTTGTCACGCATTTATGGAAGTGTAATTTCAATCATTCATGTTTAAAATTGATGAATATACAGATCGCACTATGGTATGTTCCATCTTTTTCTCCTGAGAACGTCATGACACTGATGATCGTCTGACCAGACGTCCTTTACTGGATCTGATCCTACCCTTACTTACGCACCACACAGAGTTTTGGAATTGTATTATTTCATATCATGAAATGTGAGTGCACATCTCATAGATTACTTCTAGCACTACAGTATACCCCAGCATTTAAATTACCTGCACAATTTGTGTTTTTTATGTTTTATATTTGGTGACATCTGCGCTCCTCAAACTCCACTGCCCAGCACTTTACAGAGGAAGACATTTGACCATCCTCAAAAGGGTTTTGAAGTTGCATTGTTTCACCACTATTTTCACTGAGCACTTATTTTGCACAAAAGCACTTTATTTCAATACACTACTTCACGTTAAGAGCGCCATATTCACTCCTTTTTTGCTTCACTGGCATGGTACACATGCAGCATGGGTGTTACTTGCAAATGGAAAAAAGGTTGAGTACTACTGGTCTACAGTAATAAGACCAGTTCCATTAGTGTGAACAAACCAGACAATATCCATGCGTGTGTCTGCATGTTTTCTACATGTTCCCAAACCTGCCGCCTTTACCTGAATGTGACATAATACAGTGGTTAAGCTGCAGAGAAGGATGCAACTTAGCACACAGAAGCTGCGTCACTTTTAGGTCCCTATCTATATTTGACATGCTAAATATTATATTTTGAGTGGCATATTACACAGCATGTATCGTTGCAGTGAGCAAAATGGAAGCTTGTTTGTAGAAAATCTAGGAGAGCATGGGAATTACCAACACTGAAGATGCTTAAAGGGGCAATTCTGCCCAGGGACATGTTTAACAGGATAAATGTAAAAAAATCGGTCAGTTTAAGTATTTTAAAATAGTTGTTTAAACATTTAAAGATATTCAAAATGAATAAATGTTTTGAATGGTTTTTACAATACATAACAAATGTATTTTGCTGGTAAGACTGTGTATTAGTCCTCAAAGCCTCAAGTAAATTATTAGCTTTGCACGTCTATTGATTACACAAGTAATTATGTTGCCATTATTAGTCCAATATATCAACATAAGAAACAGTTCTACTTGAATCCAGTGTTCCCAACAAAAAGCGATAATTTTTTCCCACAGGATACATGAACCCTTTAAGTACCGGAGGGACCGCCACACTCGCAATGACGTGACAACTTTGTCCGGCAAGTCTGTCCCTTTCGTTTCTATGTAGTGGCAGATTGCATTCTGCGTGCAATGTCCCCTAGCACAACAAGCTGGGTCTCTAGGACATAGCTACTACGTCATGGCGTAGCTGGAGTGCCAGAGCCCATGATGTCCATAGGGCACCCACAGTGTTAAATCTTTATAAGGAAGCTGATTGCACTGCATCTGCTGTGTATGTTTCTTTTGACCATCTTGTACAAACCCTTTAATTACCCAGGATATAAAGGAGCTTGCAAACCAATAAAAGAATGGGAGTAGGGATGTTCCTCCCAAATAAAGGATAAATATGCCAGGAAAAAAGTTCTGGTTACTAAAATGTGAGCAGTTTGTAATGGCTTCACAATATTCCCTCCCAAACTGGCTCGATAACATTGACAAATGACAGTCATTTTAATTAGCATTTTCAGTCAGGATACAAGCAATGCATTTTCTGACTAAAAAGGAGGGAATTTACAAATCATTGGATCTGCTTTAAGGGATTGCAAGGTACTGGCAACAGTAAAAAGAATAATAATAATAAAAATAAAAAACTGGCACTCCGGGGGTCCAATGACGTAGTGACTACGCCATCCTCAAAGTGCCTGTGTATTTTCTGGCGAAATCGCGTCCTGCCTTCCCATCGAGTGCAGGATCTGCCATGAAGGGAAACAGAGGTGACCGCCTCTCCCTTTTCTTAGAAAATGGCCTCTGCAGTGTCATTACAGTCACATGACCGCACTGTGACGGAGGGTCCGTTCCACTCAGGGACCACGATCCCACCGCCACTCAAAGGATTAATGCAGCATTCCCAACGTAGCTCATAAAATGTAAGCCATGTTGCAATAAAACTGGACACCACAAACATTTTTTTTTAAATGTCACCTCTTTGTTCCCTTTAAAATCAAGTCAGATTTTGTTTTCACCAGGGAAAGTGTATTTTCTTCCACATTAGCCCATATCCGTCAGGGGGAAATACAGACCAGGAGAGGGGAAGAGAGGGCGACTTCACCTGTGCACAGTGACTTGGCTTTGCTTTCCCAGAGCTGCTCCTCTTTATCACCATGTTTATAAAGCAAGTTTAACAAATAAAAAAAAATTCCTTTAGGTGAATTTTGACACATTTGTTTTCTAAAATCGCCCATATTTAACCCCAAAAACACATCACTGCCATTGCTTAATTCTGGGTCTAGGGGAGAATGCACCATGAAGTCGTTTTAGTTCAGTTTATTTTGCAGACAACTCATCGATTTTAGCAATGAGAATAGGAGCTGCACAAGTTGAGCGACTGTTTCCTTTATACTTTCATCCCTTTTAAATGTTAGCATCACTCAAGTCCTGTTCAATTATTGTAAAGCACCCAATATACTGTATAATGTATGTAAATGTACAACACCTACTGCGAGAATGTTTTTATTGAAAACACATCGCCTTTCCCCACACATTCCTCACATGTCTGAGTGGCATATCGATCATATTATACTCATCCAAGAATATAGCTGCACAATCAACCAAAACATGCAGCAGCTACAGTCCTCACTCCAATACCTATTTATTATCTAACTCTTATACCCACAAAAATAGGCAATTAGTCACCGATCCATAAACACAAATCGGGTGAGGGGGACATGGAATGAACTACTATTAAATCCTGAATCACATAACAAATGAGTAATTGGCAATAAATAATTAGGGATTCCATTTTTCAGTTGTATCTAAAAAAAGATTGAAAAAACTCCACCAACCAGTCATTTCACACTTGAAAATGTATCACACATTCCTTGAACCATCTCTTTCAGCACCCACAAGAGGCACAAGGTGAGTATGAAAACCTTAGATTCATAGAACTGGCCTAAACACACACAAAAAAAAAATAATAAAAAAAAAATGGAACCAACCAGGCCCTTTCCAAAAAAATTAATAAAGCCCGAAAACCACAATCGTTAGGTACTGTATGCATTTTCAAACTGTGGTCATGTTTAAGGAAAACCTTAAATGTACACACACACGTGTGTGTGTGTGTGTGTGTGTGTGTGTGTGTGTGTGTGTGTGTGTGTGTGTGTGTGTGTGTGTGTGTGTGTGTGTGTGTGTGTATATATATATATATATATATATATATATATATATGACATGCAAATGAGTGTGTGTATACATACATATACATACACACTCATTTGCATGTCATTTCCTAGAATCCCTTGCTGCAGTGAAAGCACTGTATGTTATTTATTTATTTATAAAATATTTTACCAGGAAGTAATACATTGAGAGTTACCTCTCGTTTTCAAGTATGTCCTGGGCACCGAGTTAAGACAAATAATACATGGTTACAAATACAGTTACATAAATGAACAGGGTATGTGAGGTGATAATGGCGAAAAGCAGTGTTGCAGACCTGTCTAAGATGTGAATGTGCACACAAGATATATATATATATACACATACATACATACACACACACACACAATCTACTTATCAAAAGAAATGTATACATTATTGATGCAGCTTCTATTAAAACATTAAACAGGTCTTTAGATGACAACTGCTTTAGTATGGCTTTATTAATGAAAACAACTGAATTAATGTATTTTATATAGCACAGACAGAACACCAGCTACAAACTGTGCACCTATTCATTCACATAATTTCTTTTAATAACATCCCACATGCATAACCAACCCGTATTATTAGAACAGATGTTACACATAAGCAATATAAATGTAAGCCTCTTGTAGTCTACAGAATTGTTTACTGTTGTAAGGATTACTTTTATAGTACAGTCAAAGTTAAGCTCTTCCGAATTTTTGTAGATGTCTACTTCTACACCAAGCAACACGAACTCCCAAAGGTATGTATCAACAAATTATCGTTTTAATATGTCAGCATCTTTCATTGGACAATCCCCCTAATTAACATTCAACAGAAAGATATTGACATCAATATTCATGACTTTCTCCACACTACATTAAACAAAGGTGGTGTGTAATAGGCCGTAAAAAAGGCTAAACACCATCTATCTCCAACTCAAAAATGTTACCCTTTCTACTACGCCATAATTATTTGTAACCAAGCATAAAACGTGAGGATTCTGTGTTTCTTTCCAATGTACTTGTGCATATTAAAATTTTTGTACTTTGAACAATATTGCCAGGTTTCCAAAATAAATATTTTCTTCTAACCTAATGTGGACATTGATTATAATTCTGATGACATAGTTGAGAAACTAGAATGATATTTATGTAACCTTTCTGTAGGGGTCTGTCGTCTTTAGTGCAAGGTCATAATAGAATGTTAACTTCAATCACATCAAGGACTTCCTTCTAAATCAATCATTGAATGAATTTTGCAGCAAACTGCTGTGTATATGCAATGTTAAGTTACTGAATATGTTGAACAGGCTTTATGAAGATAAATCGCTGCTGTCCTAAGACTTGCAATTGCTGTACTTCTCTAAAACAACGAACTAAATTTGCAGGCTTTATTTATTCCATTCAAAGACTTATCTTACTCCAAGTGAAATTGATCTTGAAAATTACTGCACTAATTCCGAAACTTATGGAAAGAAAATGTTTACACTTATGCAATGTCAGTTATTTTTCTTGGTATTGCAAGAGACAAATCCAAGTGTTTTTGTTTTACATTTATTTATATTTTTTAATACAGGATTGAAGCAGGGGGTCTCCGGCACCGAACCCCATTAATTTCAGCACCTGGGACCCCCTGCTTCCAGGGGTACTCATCTCCGCAATGGGTGCCGGTAGCCACTCCAGTGTTCACAATATGTCAACTTTTCAAAGCGCCCAGGCCGTGTGAGCCAATAGGAAGCTGTGACGTCACCCGGTGCAGTTTCTTTTTGGCCCATGTGACCAGGGGCTTTAAACTGCAGGAGATACCGGCACCCCCTTCGGAGGTAAGTCTCTCTGGTAGCAGGGGGTCTCTTGAGCTAAAATTAATGGGCTTCAGCTTCCGGTGACCTCCTGTATTAAAAAATGAAAAATAATTTTTTAAAAAGCGGCTTGGATTGCTCCTTTAAGATGAAAAACATGCCCCAAACTTAGTAAACAATTTGAGTTTAACCAAATACAAAGATGTACTGTAAATACAAATGTAGGATAAGTATCTGTCGTCTAAAGTTAGCATAGGTTGAACTTGATGGACATATGTCTTTTTGCAACCTTATCTACTATGTAATTCCAGTCTGTATACATTTACATATTCAACAATTGTGATTGGACATTTGTAGAGACAATTCTGGTGTATAGTAAGATTATTAGTGTTAAAAAAATGTGATAAGAATAATGTAGGAAGTGATGTACACAGAAAAATTCAGGTGCTATGTTTCCCTTTTCAAAAGAGGTAACATCAGTTTTCTGTGTGGGAGAAATAGGAGCATAAAGTGACTTGCTGAATTAATGCAAAATCAATATGATAACCTAGTAAAGCCATTGACATTCAAAAACGAAATAATGCAAATAAGAGATCACTAAACTGCCTGCATTATTTGTAATAGCTGGATTTGGGCCTTAGAAAAGAAAAATGAAGATTAAAATAAGATTGTCATAATAATTGCTCAAGTAGCTTGAGTAATAAATCATCACACACAAAAAACAAAACTGCAAAACCAGATGCTCAAATATAACATAAGATACCAAGCAGATTCACTGAAAACCAATAACTTTAGATGCAAATGTATGGTGACTTGATAAGCTTTTAAACAACAATCAAAATACTAGCTCAATTAATACATAATTAACCAAACGTAACTGTAACGTACGGCATCCCTGTGAGCACGCGACCTGCATACGGGACAATGGTTAATACTCACGCTTGCAAGCGCTCCCACTTTTCACCTCCGCAGAGGCCCTTAAATGGACAATATCTCCTCAACAGGATAAGGGTTAATACACAACTCGCAAGCTGCCCCATTTTTCACCTTCGCAAAGTCCACACAAATGAGTTAACATCTCCCCTAAATCCTTCCCAATATACCACCGTCACGGACAGCACACAAGTGAGCATGTGACTTAGATATGCAACCAAGGTTAATATACACGGCTACTCTAGCCAACGTACTTTTCGCCTGCGCAAGATACCTCCAATGAGTTAATATTAACCCCTTACTCAATTGCAATCATATCTATACACTGCCACAACCTGAGATATGCAAATAAGATGTAAAATTAATATTTGTCAGGGCCACAGGTCCCTGTTTATTATAGAACAAACTATGCATTTTAACAAACAATAATCAGTTGTGGCAAATGTGTCCGAAAACGTAAATACTCTCTCCAGAGCGTGCAACAGTTCATTCAGAGCCCAAAGCATTACTTATTATATGTTTTAATATATATAAAAATACAGTGCTTAGATTACAGAAAAAAGTATTACACAAACATACAGTTACAATAAAATGAAGAACAGTTTCTCAAACTAAAAAGGATGCAACATAAAAGAAAACCATATGTGATATGTTTTCTCCCAGAGAGGTCACTGGTGGAGTAGATGAGGTATCACGTATTTTGTCCAAAACCCTTCCATTGTGTGAAATTTGATTTTTCATAATATTTTGCTTTCTTTTGTTGTATTTATTTCCATTGGAACAACATAAACCCAGCCCCTGTCTTAAATCAGCTGTGAGAGACAGTTTTACGACAGAGTAAAAAACCTCCTACCAAATGACATTTAACTAAACCTTTCAATATCTAAATGTATTCATAACTTTCCTTAACTTATACTTACACACGTGAGTCACATGAATAGATACACGCATTTATGGTGGACGCAAAGAGACTGAACATGACCGTCTTAATCATAAATGTAAGCGACAAATTAATATTTGTCCTTTATTATCTCATAAACATAGTGTGTGATGTCAGAACGTGCCCCTCGGTGACACCATTACAGATTTGTAACTCTTATTATGCAGTGGAGATGACATCACATGATATTCTCATTTTTAATAAAGTCCTTTAATGAGAGCATAACCGGTGGGTCACCTTTCTCTGGAATGTACTAGCAATCACTCACAAACATTTAGCTTTCTTTGAAGCCACCAGAACAGCATCTTCTCAATGTCCACGACCCCCCTAAACCCCACGTGTCACTTTTAGTGGACTATTCATGACATGCCCCCCCAATTAAGTTCGGTTTGAAGCGCAGCACCAACCCATAACAAGCCTGGACCTATCACAACCCGATATATGGCATTTTTAAACCCAAGTTGTACATTTTTTAACCCTTGAAGCACCCGATGGATTAAAATACATAATATCTCATGACATTATCATGACAGTAACAAACATATTATAAACTGTAGAGTCACTGTACATTTATTGGGACAGTGGACATCAAATATTAACTGAATTAAAGTAATAAAAACAAAAAAAAACACAATTTTAATGATTTCCTAAATGATTAGGTTTACAGTTACCCTATCCAAGCTTCCTCGCATTTTATCTGTCAGAAAAGTAAAATGTAATCACAAGCCCAAATATAAAACAAATCCCAATACTAAACCCCATTTCTAGCCCTAAACACAAAAAAACAAACTAAGGTAAGAATGCATCAAAAACACAAGCCATAGCCCTACCCAATTTCAGAGCCATGGAGGCGCTTGGGGACCGGGGCCGGATCCCTGGAGGCGCGTGAGGGCCACGGCCAGAATGCTCCAGTACCCTCCTCCACCCCTGCTCAATGCACATTGTGGCCAGGGTGAGGGTGAAGGCATGTCTGCTTCAGAGAGTGACAGATGCACATGGGTGGGGAGAGAGGTGGCGTAGCCGGAACGCCACATGCCCCTCTTCCTACCCTACCCTCCAGCACATAATAAAATGGTGCCTGATAAGTATTTTATATTTCTTTTGTCCACCCTGATTTTTATGCCCAAAATCACAAAACCAACTCTGCATTAAAACACAAACTCCAACCCTTCTGCAGGAAAAATGGTCACCCTAAAACAAGCACAACTGTAACCCGAAACCCTGATCTCCACCCCTATAGAGGAGTCATCACAAACCGAAGTATCAGATCAGTGCCGATTCTTTTGTTCCCCCCTGTGCACTCCTGGGTGATTGTGGGTTTTTAGGGGTGAATGCTCCAGGTTCAATAGAAGGGATAACCCGGTTTCAATGTAGTAAGAAGCAGGGTATCAAACAGCTTGTATTCTATTAACTTCTACTCAGATAACCCACTTCTCAACATAATGAATAGCCACCAAAAGATACCATGTCTTACTGCAATTTAAGGGAAAGTGGGGAGAAATGGAGCACAACAATACATCATTTTGATTAACCGTATTACTTACAAAATAGTCGTCACACAGATACGGACAAAATAATATTCTTGTTGTTACGTCACAAATATTTAAAAACAACAAATCTGCTTTAATTTTAAATGTGTATCTTGGAAAAGCATACTAAAACCCAGCAAATACCTTGCCTACGTATAATCCTAACAAACCAAGAGTCAAAATATATTTACTATTGTACATGTTGTGATGCATTTTATGGGAAACCTGCAAAATATGCTGACAAATAATGGTTGGATATATTTTTGGGAGGGACTACAAAGCCGTCTTCAGCAAAAATACGCTGTCTTTATTCAAGCCCCCAACAGGCCAGATTTTAAGGATAGCTTGCTTCAGCGCAAATGGCTCAATCAGTCCCTGCTTTAGTCCCTGCTTCAGCACAGGTGACTCAATTAGTCACCTGTGCTGAAGCTGGTATATCCTGAAAACCTGACTTGTTGGGGGGATCTTGAGGACTGGAGTTGAGCACCCCTGCTTTAACATTTACATCATAAAGTAGCATCACCATATTTTTGTTTAAAAGGAAATGTTATTTCTGAAAATAAATGAATAACCTTGCTAAATTGAACAGGTTGATTCTTAGTAAACTTCAGCGAGTTCTAGTTAATTCATTAGTGCTCCGTATCTGTGTAGCTCACACTTGTGATCCCTCCCCTGAGCTGTCAGCCACAAAAATTAGACCATGAATCTTGTACTTCTGGTATAATTAAACTATCCGTTACATCCTCTAATGCTATATTAATCACACGGTTGGAAAAATCTAACTCGGTTGTCATTTAGTAAAAACTTTCCTGAAAAAAAAAAAGTTATTGCGAAACAAAAGGTTTATGGAAAAAGAAGAGCATAGCCACATTTAAGGAAATATAAAGCTCAAATAATATGGAGGAGAATATATCCCCATCTTTCGTGTTGGGGAAATCTTGTACAAGCAACCGTGTTTAAGGGCAATCCGAATCCTATTCATTGATATAGCCACTCCAGTACAAGGCTGCATCCTCATTAGATAATGAAAATGCAGCTTTCTATCAGTGACTCCCACGGCCGTATTTCGTTTATTGTGTTTTCGTGCACGAAAAAAGTGCCAATATATCAAGGACTGATCAGGTAATGTTAGAAGAGAAACAGTATGAGAGGGGTGGCTGCTTTCAATGTCCATTCACTCCAACAAAAGATGCAGGCAAGTTTAGTAAACCTCTTCATTACAAAGGCGGATATCGCCAAGCTTTTAAGCACAGACACTAAAGCAGGGGTGGGCAACTCCAGTCCTCAAGGGCCACCAACAGGTCAGGTTTTAAGGATATAACTGCTTCACATGCTCACGTCTTCGACTGAGCCACTGGTTGAGCTGCCTGTGCTGAAGCAGAGATACCTGTTGGTGGCCCTTAGGGTCTTTAGTCTGTAAGAGAAATAAAATAAGGCCATGTTTAGGATGCAGTCGGAGAAATGGTTTGTGAAAAATGCATGGTCACCAAGCATTAAAGGAGAGAGAGGATATGAGGAAACCGTGGCGATGTCCTGAGCAGGGTGGAACTTAAGGGTGCAAAAGTGTTCTCTTGTATTGCCACACACACACCAAAAATAGAAACATTTTGGTATTATTTTTTAGCATTTCAATAGCTAATGAAATTAGTTGTTTTAAAAAAAAAAGATTCCAAACGAGAAAGTAAAGCCTTCATCCTTTGTGTAATTGCCCTTTAAACGTGGTATGTCGTTAGAGGACAATAGGTCAAAAAAAGACAGCATGAAAATAAGCGACGTAAAATGGTGCATATAAATAAATGCTCTGGTTACACCAAAAACGGGACAACTTTTAGAACATGGGAGTTTGTGGTTTTAAAAAGTATATGAAATAAAGTATTTTTTAATTTTATTTATAAAATTATAGTATAGTTTTTTTCTCAATAACATCACATGCTTTAAAGAGGCAATGTTTTTAAAAAATGTTTTTTTTACATAGTATTGAAGCAGGGGACTCCCTGCTTATGGAGATTATTACCTTTGTAGGGGGTGATGATAGCATCTCCACTAGCCATAAGGAAGCCGTGACATCATCTGGTGAGACTTCCTATTGGCCCACGTGATCGGGGGCTTTTAAACTTTGCCGAATGATAGGGTCTCAGCTCAAATTTCCCGCTGGTCTCCGACACCAAGAATAGCTATGAACCACTGGATAATCTATGGAGCTCTGATAGGCATTGGCGTAAATACTTTCCATCTGAAACCATAAAAATCCATGTGCCAGCCAATCAGCTGTCGTCGTAGAGCCAATCAGGGTTGTGAGCGGTGACAATGCTTCAGGGATATCCCACAGGGGTGATCTTAAGTAGAGTGGGTAACTCAAACTGACTAAAGGGAATCAAGCAGATGGGGTATTTAGAGCAGAGAGAATGCTAGAAGTAAGAATGATGTAATCTAACAGCTTTTAGAAGGTATAAGTATCATGCCCTGAATAAGATTCCTTTGTGTTGATCAGAGAAGAGTACTCTTGATTGTTTTGTCCTGCACAAAGAGAAATCTGGCTATTTTACTCGGATTAATGCTGCGCCCATAATAAACAATTTCTACTCTTTTAACACACCTCTGTGTCACCCTCACCTTTTTCCAGTAAGTCACTTAAACCGGATGCTAGTGGTCACCCTATGTGAGCGAGTCCCGTCCAGTGAATGATCAGTGTAACTGCCCCGTAGTTGCAAACAAAATTACACCAGGAGTATATATACAGGGATTATAGTGTTAGCAACATACATATCATGAAGAAGGAATTGAATATTTACCCACCTTCAGATTTAATTCACACACAGTTTGTGTGGATATATATTCATTTAGTCCAACCCCTGAGATATCCCGTAGGGCACCCAGATAAGGGCAATCTAAACAATAGTGTCTTTAAATATATCCAGAGTAACTAGATATGCCAGAAAATATGTCTCACACACTTGAGGTCAGCACACAATACTGAACCAGAGGTCGAAATAGAATACATCACTGCTTTAGAGGTAAAACTCATTAAGTGCATTTTTGCCAAAACCGCACTAAATCCACTTTCTGAATTGGAATTTCTTGATATCACTACTGAAATACTCATTAAAGACACCTAATCTTCAGAACTTGTCATATCAAAATACCTGACTTTTCCTTAGTACTCAAAAATGTAGTAAATGATTTTTACTTCTACAACGACGATATATCCATCACTCCAAACAATCACTATGAGGGTCTGGGTTAGAAAGTGATCTTGTCAAGCTGTGTTGGGAATTGCGGGGATGAAGTAGTTAAATATGTAGGAGGAAGTGATTTTACAGAAAACAGTTTATACAAAAACATTTTTAAAAAATAAACAGGACCGTTGCTTTTTCTTTTTCTAGATTATAAAAAAGCTGGCACAAATAGGACAATAGAGTTACAGGAAATACAGTTCGGTCCGGAAATAATTGGACACTGACACAATTTTCTTAATTTTGGCTCTGTACGCCACCACAATGGAATTGAAATGAAACAACCGAGATGCAATAGAAGTGCAGACTTTCAGCTTTAATTCAAGGGGTTGAACAAAAATATCGTATGAAACGTTTAGGAATTGCAACCATTTTCATACACAGTCCCCTTATTTCAGGGGCCCAAATGTAATTGGTCAAATGAACACAATCATAAATAAAATGTTCATTTTTAATACTTTGTCGAGAATCCTTTGCAGGCAATGACTGCTTGAAGTCTAGAACGCATGGACATCACCAAACGCTGGGTTTCCTCCTTTGTGATGCTTTGCCAGGCCTTTACTGCAGCTGTCTTCAGTTGTTGTTTGTTCGTTGGTCTTTCTGTCTTAAGTTTTGTCTTCAGCAAGTGAAATGCATGCTCGATCGGGTTGAGATCAGGTGATTGACTCGGCCATTGCAGAATATTCCACTTCTTTGCCTTAAAAAACTCCTGGGTTGCTTTCGCAGTATGTTTTGAGTCATTGTCCATCTGTAAAGAGAAGCGCCGTCCAATCAACTTCGCTGAATCTGAGCAGACAATATATCCCTATACACTTCAGAATTCATCCGGCTGCTTCTGTCTTCTGTCACATCATCAATAAACACTAGTGACCCAGTGCCATTGTAAGCCATGCATGCCCATGTCATCACACTGCCTCCACCGTGTTTTACAGATGATGTGGTATGCTTCAGATCATGAGCCATTCCAAGCCTTCTCCATACTTTTTTCTTCCCATCATTCTGGTACAGGTTGATCTTAGTTTCATCTGATTAGACACAGCCAAAATAACAAAACTTGTATCAGTGTCCAATTATTTCCGGACCTAACTGTATGTCGTTGTCGGGAAATATGGTTGTCTCCTCGAAATAGAGAAGTGAATATAGAGATTTCGGTAAACATGTTTTCATGTTACATTTACATTTTACATTTAACAGTCGTGAAGGTTAAGTATTCTGGTGCGCCTGGGCAAGTAGATCATGTGAGCAGCAACGGGATGCAAGGGAGGAGTGAGAAAGTCTATATATGGGGATAATAGCATTTAAAGGTCACCTGACAATTTTGCCATTGCATATGCTTATATATAAATGCTGCTTTGTTTGTGTGGTGTGGCACATCTCCTGCAAGAGGCTGTCGTCACCCAGAATTCTGCAATCAATAAAGTCATCTTTTTACTTCAACTCTCTGGATCTGAGTTGTGACAAATACATATACACACAAATGGTAGGCACACCTCAGTACAGCAACTGTCATAACAAAGCAAGGACACGAATCATAACAATAAAATATAAAAATACTTCACCCAAACCAAATTGGAAAAAGAAGACTCGGCACTGCAATGATTGCATTGGAACAACCATAAACATCCAACGTGTCGGTCAACTGTGGGACCTTCATCAGGATTGGGGAAAACATGAACAAACATCCAGACTATGTTACCTCTAATTACCCAGATATACAAATCAAGAAAACTTAAAACACCCAGAGACTGTGTGGCTGTGTGATCCGTATAACAGTGTCGTGACTACATGTTGTGCTGTTGTGGTAAGGTAGGTTATTCACTATACGCGATGATCACCTTTACTGCAATGTGTTGCATCCAGTCTACATAGCCCAAACTCAATAAGACTCCTGATTCATTACAATCACCACTGCGCACTTCCAGCTGTAATCCAGATCGCTGAATTATCTGGCGTTTTCATCCATTATTTGGCAGGCGGTGTACTTGCTACATATTCCATGTTTAATGCCCTCTGCAGCGTTCTTCATACAGATCCTGCGTCTCACAGAGGGGCGCTTTGCGATTCCTCAGTGCTATGAACTTCTCAGACAGCTTTAATGTTTTCATGTGTCTCGCCTCCATCCCCGACGCTTGTCAGAGTGAGGGGCATGTCACACTCCCTCCATTCATCAGTAATTCCTCCATGCCACATACATCTCTGATTGATGTAAATATGGGGCGCCTTGCATATATCTCTGATGCTCATCAGAGTGAGGGGCGTGCCACACTACCTCTAGTCCTCAAACGTCATAACACCGTCGTTAGAGAATACTGTATGTCGTGTCATCAGTCACAGGTTATCTTCTAGGGACAGCTCCATTCAGAGAAAACAACCCAATTTAAAATCCTCATCGAGTCCCTTTGGGGATAGTGTATTAGAGCAGCAGTTCAAGCAATATCTTACAATCTTACATGTGTGTGTGTGGTTTTTTTTTTTTAATAAATCAGTTCTGTACTATGAGAAAATACTTGCAGCATTTAAAAAAAAAATGTTTTAAAGACATTTTTTATGTTTCTAATGTAGGAAGCATTTTCAAAGTGACAACCCCTTCCCCTTCTGGCCTGAGCCCCTCCCTCTCTCTAGCATTGCACCAATTGTATCTAGTAACTGCCCAGTCACATAATATTGCTGGACTACATTGCCCACAATGCTGTGCAAGAACTGAATTAAATAACCCGAGCAAGCGATCGATTACAGGAGAACGGATCGATCTGCAATTTAGCTAATCACTTGTCAGTGTGCAGATTGTATTGATGCACATATTGAATGGGAAAAAATAAATATATATATATATTTATATTTTATTTTTTTAAATGGCAGCTTGAACTGCAGCTTTTAGTTTGAAAACAACAATTTGTTGTCCCTATCACTCACTGGGCAGGGGATATGTACATTCGGCATACACATCAACAGAGTTACAGACAGCTTTCCCGGTCCGGCCCAGGACTAGAATTACCACCGGGGGCCCCCCCACTTGTCGGCAGCTTTGCGAGAATCCCTTCCCCCTTTTTCTCTTACACTACACCCTTCTCACACTCCCCAGGCACCCTATTCCTCAAAAAGAAAGAGAGATGGGAGCAGGGTAGCAATAAACACAATTCCTTAATATTGAATAATAGTAAAAAAAAATAATACATTGAATGACAGCAATAATGCATGTAAATTGAATATAAACCAGAGACTTTGCCTTTGTTTTGGGGCTGCTGTCTGGTGGGGGATTCTCTCATACACCTTCCTCTGTGGGATTCTCTCATACACCTTCCTCTGGGGGATTCTCTCATACACCTTCCTCTGGGGGATTCTCTCATACACCTTCCTCTGGGGGATTCTCTCATACACCTTCCTCTGGGCACTCCGCGTGTCAAACCATCCGTCAGAGTAGGAATTGAGAGGGGGGGGAGGGGAGCGCGATGTTAACCGCTCTGTTCAGCTGTGGTGCCGGAGTGGTTGTCTCCTGGGAGTAGTCCTCAGTCCATCGCCTGTCCTGGCTTGGGCTGCTGCGGCTGGATACCTCTCTTCCTCGTGCTGTAGGCTCTTCCTCTTATGCATTTCACCATGGAAGTGGCTTCATCAGGGGTAATATACAGGCTTTCCACAACCTGCTTATATACACACACCTCTTTGAAAAAAACAATGGCTGATTCAATTAATTCAAATGGGTTATTTAACCCCTTTCCTTCCCTCCCTCTCTCTCTCGCTCTCCCTCTTACACCCCTCTCTCTCTCAAACTCCCTCCTCTGATCCTTTCCCTCACCCCTAAACCCCACTCAATAACCCCCCTCCACAAATAAACACACAGACACTTTGGGGGGAAAGGGACATGGGAAAAGTGGTTTACGGGGGCTGGGGCATGTTGGCTTACCTGGGGCCCTTGGATGGGCCTGCTGGAGCAGCATGGCCAGTACACAGAAGGGCCCTGCAGGTCCGCTAAAGGGCCTGGGGAAGGGAGGGACAGATGGGGGTGGCAGCCATTAAAGGGGATGGCCCTTCTTGACTGCAGAGTGTGATCTGTAGGGTTGCCGGCAGGGGGGCCAGGCCCCTTGACTGACGGTCCAGGGACAGCAGTCCCAGCTGTCCCCCCCCTATTGGCGGCCCTACACATCAGGGTGGCCAAGCAATGTCCTCTCTCCTAGAAATGTGTGGCAACAGGTTGAAATGTTATATCCTCGACATTCGTGTACTCACACACACACCTAACACGAATAAAGCCAAAATATGACTAGCGTACGTATCATGAAAATAAGAAAATAAATACTTAACCTGACCAAGATCATATTAATCAGACACAGTACTCCAGGAAAAATGGATCAAAAATAGATTGTGGTCAAATATTAAAAAGAAAAACACCTTAGCCTTCTATGACTACAATATACTGTATCTATTTTTGAGCAGTTTTCCTGCAGTCCTGTGTCTGATTAATTTGATCTTGGTCGGGTGACGATAGCTAGATTAGATAAAAAATATACATACAGTGGCTTTCAGAAGTATTCACCCCATACCAATAATCTCACAGATTGCTGAATTACAAATAATTGTATGCAGACTTTTTCCAACCAACTATTTTTATTCAAAGCTACGAAGCTGCAGTGGTAAAACTCAACACTGTTGGAGGAGGTAAAATGTCAAAGGAAACAAAAAAAAGAGGGTGAAAATACTGGTTGCAAAAGTATTCTGACACTTAAGTCAGTAATTGGTAGAAGCACCTTTTGCAGCAATTACTGCTAGGAGACTTTTTGGATCGGTCTCTACTAGCTTTGCACAGTAGGATGGTGACATTTTTGCACATTCCTCACAGAAAAATTGATCCAGTTCTGATAAGATTGTTGAGAATTGTCGATGAACTGCATCTTCAAGTCTCACCATAAATGTTAGATTAGATTCAAGTCAGGACTTTCACTGGGCCAATCAAGAACATTAATTCTCTTCTTGTTCAACCTCTCCAGTGGGGCTTTGGCTTTGTGCTTCAGGTCATTGACCTGCTGAAATGTGAATTTCTTCCCCAGTGTCAGAGTCTTGGCTGAACTCAAACAGGTTTTCCTACAGCATTCGCTGGTACTTTCCACCATCAATTCTCCCCTCTGTCCCTGCTGAAGATAAGCATCCCCATTACATGATGCTGTCATGACTAAGCTTGACCGTTGGGATAATGTTGACTGAATGATGTGCAGTGTTGAGCTTACGCCAGATGCAACGCTTTGAATTTAGATTTTTAAAAAAGTTCAATTTTTGTTTGCGAAAAAGCATATAGATGATATTTCAGGCATGTGGAAAAAGGTTTTGTGGTCAGACAAGACAATTATATATATAAAATGATCGTAGACCAGTTCCTTACTGAACTCTTAAACAAGTACTTTTACAGCAAGAATACACTTGCAATGACCCCTGGATTCTTTGTGTTTGTAGCATTTTCAAATAGCAGGGCACCATTAAGCAGGAAGCATTAAAATCGAGTAAAGTGCTCCAAAGCATGTAAAACTGAAGTAGCTGTTCAATGTTTCTTGCTTGTCATCGTACAACAAACTGGAGCTTTATTCCCTTTTGTGACATGGTCTTAAAACCATTCTCACTAATAAGGCTTCTTTGGCAGAGACATTCTAACAGTTGGCACAACAGAACAAAAAGAAAGACTTAACAGATTCTCAGTAATACCAGGACCTTGGCACATGTTTCAGGAATAAATATCCTGGCGCTGCACACTTTTCTATTTCCTTCCTTAACTGTGCTGCCATTTGGTGAGGCTTTTAGGGACTGCCCTTTGGGAAGGCTTTCTTCCACAGATACAGATTTGCACTGTTTCTCTTGGCTCACAAACAGCAGAATAAGGCTTCAGCACCTTTCTTTCAGCAACCTGGAAAGGGGAGACTTCATAATAATACATGAGACCTGTCCCCTTAATCCCGTACTAAACAGAATTTGTTTCCTGCATTCACTATCCCGTGAAACCGGTTTACAATACGGAAGAAGAAAGTAGCAAAATACAGCTCAACCCCGTTATAACGCGATCCGTTACAACGCGAATCCGCTTATAACGCGATGCAAGCATGGCTCTCAATTTTCGTATTTATGAAATAAATACTTTATTGTACAATGCATACAATTGTACATTATTTCTAACGCAATCCGCTTATAACGCGATGTGATTCTTTGGACCCCAAGCACAACTTTAGGCCGCGCTTATAGTGCTGGTGATGGCGCCCGAAAACAAATGCATTGCCGCTGCCGCGTGCGCTTATACTGCGCGCGACGGCAACAAAGCGAAAACTGGTAGCCGGCAAAATTTGATTTTTCAAGGGCTGTCGCCTCACGTGACGGCCCTTGAACCAATCAAATGGCTGGAAACCCGCGCCGCCGCCGCCCGGCGAAATATAACTATCGCCGGTGGCGACGGCAACGGGTGACTTACCCATCGTATCGCCGACGGCATTATAGGCATGGCCTTATAAGGGGGTTGAGCGCTATAATGGAGTCACTATATTAGCATGGGTTTCGAAAGCTCTCGTTCTACCTAGAAATGGTATGTTCTAAAATTTCCTATAATTTTCAACATAAACTGCAAAAATAATCCTTACATACAGCACATAAATGTACTGCACTACAACATTTGTGCTGAATACAGGATTTACCAAAAGAATAAGATACAACCACAAATTAAATACGTTTTGGTGGGTTAAAAAGGACTTGAAGCAAAAGGTGACACTGAGTGCTCATTTGCATGTCATTTCCCAGAATCCCTAGCTGCACTGGAAGCCTTGTATGCTAAGAGGTAATGGTGGAAAACAGGGGTGCAGACCTGTGAGATGTGAATGTGCTCACAAGTGATATTTTTATTTGCCAAAAGGATAAGAAACGAATAGGGCAATCTGCTCCAAGAAACAAAGACAGGTGCTGTATGTAGAGAATATTCTGTAATGCCACTTCAAAATCCACTGCACCCTTCAGCCCAGGGGTGAGCAATTCTAGTCATCAAGAGTCAGGTTTTCAGTATATCCCTGCTTCAGCACAGGTGGCTCAATCACTTTGCTGAATTAGGGATATGTTGGTATGACAGACCGGTTAGTATGAATATATATATATATATATATATATATATAGTGGTTAAGTGAGAACAAGGCACTCCGTCAGGTAGATATTGGTGGGTGCAAATCCTATATAAAACAGATAAGCTATACGATACCGTTTGACCGAATATCAGAGGCAGCACTCCAGGAGATAGTCAAAAAGAATTGTATTTAGTGTGACATATAAACCAACGTTTCGGTCCTCCACACGGGACCTTTCTCAAGGTGATGAACCAACAGAGTGAGACATAACACATATATATACCCCTAAGTGTCCAATACAAACAGGTGCAACACATGTTTTAATATAACAATCACTTACATGCTGTATGCAGGGGCTGCCCTTTGAAACCAGGCTGTCAGTTGACAGCTAGAACACTGTAGCTCTCCTGCCACGTAGGCAGTGATTACTGCGCATGTGTGTGTGCAGTGTTGAGTCAGAGTGCACAAACCCCTGTCACGTGGTGCCGGGCCAGAGGGGGGCGCAACTGTGTGATGAAAAATGATACTGCGCATGTGTAAGCCTAGCGCTATGGCAGGGAGAGACTTTCTCCTCCAAAACGAATGATTGACCCTCGCGCATGCGCGAACCGCCATTAAATAAATAAATAAATGAATGAAACGGCGCTGCTTACAAACAGTGTCTAATGCGCTGTGGCTGACCCAGGTGAATGAAGGAAGTTATGGGAGCCCATAATTAAGTTGAAACGATCTATGTATAGATGCTTTGAGCCTGTGTCCCTACTGATGTAGAGGGAAATCTACAGTGAAGGGAGCTAATGCGCATGTGCAAGACTAGCACAATTAATTAAATAATAAACGAAGCATCTTGCTGTAAAAACCTCTGCTTACTGGTTATGAACAAACTGGAGTGGAAACCAGGTAAAGCTCAACTGTGATGAGAGCCCATGGTAGATAAATAAGCAGTATAGCAGCAAGGATACAAAAGTCTGATACACTGCATCATGTATAAAAAAGCTGCCAACATAAATGGTGGAATAGCATGCGTAAATCAAGGAATGGTCTATCAATGAAAAAGCATGGGCTAGTCCCTGCAAGAGTGCCAGCATGAACAGTTGTTGCACCATAAAAACACCAATATGACAGTGCAGTGATACCCAATACGTGTAGAGGTATCAGTACCGTGTTAGCCGAGCTTCAATAATCAAAAAATAAATAGATGATACCGTGTTAGCCGAGCTTCAATAAAAGCATTTCGTTAGCCACAGAACGGTATCATCTATTTATTTATTTTTTGATTATATATATATATATATATATACAGTGTTCGACAATTGTATACATTTACACGCCCGGGGCGGGTGGATTTAACCCCCAGGCGAGTAAACATTGGCCCAAGCAGCACACGTGTTTTATTTTTAAATTTCCCCCGTTCGCGCTGAAATTTTCCCTGCTCGTTTAAAAAAAAAAAAAAATCCCCTACCTGACTGCTGATTGGCGCGCGCTCCCAGGCTTTGTGGGCGCGCGGCCAGGCTCTATATGAGCCAGCCCCCAACGAGCGGCCATTCTATCCGGCCGGAGCACTTGGAGAGTAAGTAAGTACTCTCCAATCCTCTGTCTTGTGGCCCCACTGCTGCATCCCTGCAAGCCCCCTTACTCCCCTTCCCTGCAAGCCCCCTTACTCCCCGCGCGAGGCAGGTGTTCCCCCTTCTCTCCCTGTTCCCCCTTCTCTCCCTGTTCCCCCTTCCCTCCCTGTTCCCGCTTAACTTGGCTAGGAGATCGCAGTGGGGGGGTCCCCCCCCGCCCTTCTCGGGCTGTCACGGCGTCCTGCGCGGGGCAGCAGATCGCAGTGGGGGTGTCCCCCCCTTCTCGGGCTGTCACGGCGTCCCGCGCGGGGCAGCAGATCGCAGTGGGGGTGTCCCCAACTTCTCGGGCTGTCACGGCGTCCCGCGCGGGGCAGCAGATCGCAGTGGGGGTGTCACCCCCTTCTCGGGCTGTCCCGGCGTCCCGCGCGGGGCTGGAGATGGTCACAGGGGGCGGTGGCGAGCGGGGCAGTGGTGGTGTTCGGTCCCGCTGCCTTTCCTCTTCCCAATGTCGTGTGTGTGTGTATGCATTGGTGTGTGTGTATGCATGCATGCATGTATGGGAGAGGTGTGTGTGTGTGTGTGTGTGTGTGTGTGTGTGTGTGTGTGTGTGTGTGTGTGTGTGTGTGTGTGTGTGTGTGTGTGCATGTATGGGAGAGTGTGTGTATGGGAGAGTGTGTGTGTATGCATGGGAGAGTGTGTGTGTATGTGTGTGTGTCTGTGCATGCATGCATGGGAGAGTGTATGTGTATGCATGGGTGTGTGTGTGTGTGTGTAGGATACCAGAAGTGTCACCCCATCCAGTCACCCCACCCCAGTCACCCCACCCCGTCACCCCACCCAGTCAACCAGTGTGTGTGTGTGTGTGTGTGTGTGTGTGTGTGTGTGTGTGTGTGTGTGTGTGTGTGTGTGTGTGTGCGTGTATGGGAGAGTGTGTGTGTGTGTGTGTATGCGTGTATGGGAGAGTGTGTGTGTGTATTCATGGGAGAGTGTGTGTGTATGCATGGGAGTGTGTGTGTGTGTGTGTGTGTGTGTGTGTGTGTGTGTGTGTGTGTGTGTGTGTGTGTGTGTGTGTGTGTGTGTGTGTGTGTGTGTGTGTGTGTGTGTGTGTGTGTGTGTATGCATGCATGGGAGAGAGTGAGTGTGTGTGTGTGTGTCTGTGCATGCATGCATGGGAGAGTGTATGTGTATGCATGGGTGTGTGTGTGTGTGTAGGATACCAGAAGTGTCACCCCATCCAGTCACCCCACCCCAGTCACCCCACCCCGTCACCCCACCCCGTCACCCCGTCACCCCACCCAGTCAACCAGTCACCCTGCCACCCCACCCAGTCACCCCGCCACCCCACCCAGTCACCCCGCCACCCCACCCAGTCACCCCACCCAGTCACCCCAGTCAACCAGTCACCCCACCCAGTCACCTCATCACCCCACCCAGTCACCCCGTCACCCCACCCAGTCACCCAGTTACCCCAGTCACCCCACCCCCGTCGCCCTGTCTCTCTCTCGCCCCCTCTCCACCCTCTCTCTCTCGCACCCTCTCACACCCTCTCTCTCTCACACCCTCTCTCTCTCTCTCACACCCTCTCTCTCTCTCACACCCTCTCTCTCTCCCCCACACCCTCTCTCACACTCTCTCTCTCTCATACCCTCTCTCACACACCCTCTCTCACACACCCTCTCACCTGTTCTGGCTAGGAATTTATTAAATGTATTTTATTTATATATTTTATTTTAAAGCGGGTTGGGGGCGGGACTAGGGTTGGGGGCGGGACTAGGGGCGGGGTTGGGGGCGGGACTAGGTGGCGAGTAGATTTTTTGGTTGGGCGAGTAGATTTTTGGGTGATTTGTCGAACACTGTATATATATATATATATATATGTTATGGTGGGTAAAAAAAGTGACCAAAACCCTCCACAGTAAAGCAAAAAGCAACTGTAAATATTCCTGTATATTCATTTGCATGTCTTAGACAGGTCTGCAACCCTGTCTTTCACCGTTATCACCCAGCACACAGCACTTCCACTGCAGCAAGGGATTCTGGGAAATTACATGCAAATGAGCACACAGTGCCACCTTTTATCTCATGCTCACATTTTATCTCATGCTCACATTACATTTGGTCACATTGGTCACATTACATTTGGTCACTTTTTTTATCCACCATAACCTTAATAAATGTGGCGATTACCTACTCTTTAATCTCATCTGACCAAATGTCAGCAACCAACCTCACACTGATGATACCCATCAAGGTTGAAACATGTCTGTGAGTGGGTTTACTGACTTTGCATCTCCCAAGCCCTTGCTTAAAAGCCGTTTCTAAAGCAGCATGCATTGGCTAAGGGTTGCTCATGTAATGTGAGCATGAGATAAAGGTGGCACTGTGTGCTCATTTGCATGTCATTTCCCAGAATCCCTTGCTGCAGTGGAAGTGCTGTGTGCTGGATGATAATGGTGAAAGACAGGGTTGCAGACCTGTCTAAGACATGCAAATGAATATACAGGAATATTTACAGTTGCTATATATATATATATGTGTGTGTGTGTATGTATGTCTTTATTTATATAGCGCCATTAATGTACATAGTGCTTCACAGCAGTTATATATGTGACAATCATATAAATAACAAATAATACAAATAACAGAACATGGGGAAAGTGCTTCAGACATAAAAATTAACATTTAGGAAGAGGAGTCCCTGCTCCGAACAGCTTACAATCTAATTGGTAGGCAGGAAGAGGGTGGCATTCTGGTAAGTTCATCTGCAGGGGGCCAAGCTTTATGTATTAGGTGTATAGTATTAGCCACGGAGCTACTCATATGCTTCGTTATGCAGGTGTGTTTTAAGATGGGTCTTAAAGGTGGATAGAGAGGGTGCTAGTCGGGTATTGAGGGGAAGGGCATTTCCAGAGGTGTGGGGCAGTCAGTGAGAAAGGTTTAAGGCGGTAGAGGGCTTTAGATACAAAGGGGATAGAGAGAAAACATCCTTGAGAAGAACGCAGGAGTCGGGATGGTGCATAGCGAGAAATTAGGGCTGAGGTGTAAGGAGGAGCAGAAGAGTGAGGAGGATAATTGAGTGTGTGATACAGGATTTGATAGGACGCCAGGAGAGGGATTTCAGCAGGGGAAACGCTGAGACAGATTTAGGAAAGAGTAGAGTGATTCTGATGGCAGCGTTTAGGATAGATTGTAGGGGAGACAGGTAGGCCGGACGGACAGCAGGAGGTTACAGTAATCGAGATGGAAGAGAATGACGGCCTGAGTCAGAGTTTTAGCAGTGGAGCAACAGAGGTAAGGGCGTATCTTTGTGATATTGTCGAGGAAAAAGCTACAGGTTTTAGATATGTTTTGAATGTGAGAGAGGAGTCGAGTGTGACCCCTTTTGGGGGCCCTTGAGGACTAGAGTTGCCCACCCCTGCTTCAGCCTCACTATTTCAAGACATGAGAGGAAGTTAACTAGTTTCCATTACATTTTATCACACTCACTACAGCAGCCAACTGAAAACACCATCTAAAAGTACTTCTGGTTTAGCCTGCATGGTATGCAAACATTCTACACCATCACATCTCAGAAGAGGCCAGCAATCTTATTTACAATAAGTTAATAGGTGTAGGGTGACCTCTCTCTCACTATTATAGGAGATGTCACATTGCACCATTCAGGTGAAAGTTGCTTTTGCATTCCTAACACCCAAGTCCTGCAAATAAAACATCTTATAATAGCCACAGAAAGATATCCCAACACCTATTAACTTATCACACTATTTCAGGGCGGGTATGTTCCAGTGAACATTTGGTTTTTAACCTCTCTGCTGACAGATCAGTGATGCATTACAAGGTAATTCCTGATGTGCAGGGAGCACAATAAAAGGGTTAACATAATTTCTTCCAACAAACCACATGCTGCAGCTTGTTTAATTTGTTTCACAAGCTTGTACACACCAAAAATGACGATGAAACCTGCTTTTTTTGTTCCTTTGGTTCGGATGTAGTTTATCGATTCAGTGAAAGCAAATAGATGAAAGAAGTGTCCAACCTCTCTAAACTGCACCAACTAATGCCTGTGAAAACATATTGCTTATTATCAAATCTGTTTTAAATTAGCAGTCTGTCCTAAATTAAATTATTTTAGCCACCCTGAAATTGCCATTTTGTTCATATTGTGCTTCAGGTTAAATAGATCTTCAGCTGCAGCACGCATTATTTATTACATCTCGTTCACGCAAAACACATGCATTAAGGAGACATTATCATTGCTTTCAGGAGCGCTGCTTCAAGTCTCACGGTGGCAATACCACAACACTTTGCGTTAACAAGAGTAATAATGCTTGCTACATCTGTAGAAAGTAATTTTCTTTTTACGATCGTGCCGATACTGCAAGTTACTTTCTGACTGGCTCCTCGTTAACCTACTGTAGCATACATATAGACAGACTGAAGATGCATTTGCTTAATTACACTTTTCCAGGATCTATAAAAAGTTTCAATGTTCATTTTCTCTGAACGGCTTTAAAACTCAGGCACACCAAAGCTACTTCGGAATCCCTGTAATATCTTTCCTCATTTAGTTATGAGATTCTAACACAAGCATGTTTTTAGCTATTCAATATTGTGCTATTCTGTCTTAGGCTGCGGTCCCAGTCATAACTGTGACACGTGCGCCCGGCGGGGGGGGAGGGCACGCGTGCACAGCGCTAACCGCGATCTGCGGTCTGACAGGGAGAGATGGAAGCTTGCGACGGGAGGGGGCATGGTCGGGGATTTGCGGGGTGTGGCCATCACATCACGCGTCAGGTTCGCCCTCATTAGGTGAACCGCCTTTCATTGAGTTTAAAAAATCTTGCAGCACTGCGCGGCTGCATCTTCAGCGTGAAGGTGCGTACTGGGCCCTTCCCCATTGAGGGGCAGTGCTTACACGCACGAGCTGTGCGCTGTGGCAGTGACTGGGACCGCAGCCTTAGGCTTTAGACGGGGGGGGGGGGCAAACTCCAGTCCTCAAGGGCAACCAACGGGTCAAGTTTTCTGGATATCTCTGCTTCAGCACAAGTGGCTCAATCGTTGAAGCAGCGATAGCCTTAAAACCAGACCTGTTGGTGGCCCTTGAGAACTGGAGTTAGCCACTCCTGACTTCCGATTTATGATCTAAAGCAGAAGTCAAACAATGGTGACATTTCCCATCTCATTCTGCTGCCTCCTCAAGGCTCTCTCATAATTGATTCGTTTTAGCATATCTTTTGAATGAATTATTCAGCTGTGTATTCAATTTTGAATTAATATTAAGCCAAGACAAAAACAAAACAATAAAATATTCAGTATTACATTATCTAAAACTCAAAAGGACAACTTTGTTTGTAAAGGTATTTTATAATCCTTTAAATTTCAATTGGCATCCATGAGGAAGCCAGTCTTTCAATGTTTAACTATTCTTTTGGTAAAACATCAACACTAAAATTATAAACCTCTTTTTCCCAGACAAAAAAAAATGATCAGAACAAGGGAAAACAAAACGGCAACTATGTTATCCCTTGGTATATTTAATATTTAGGTCGCTGGAACCAAAATGAGATCTTTCTATCCACTTATGAAAACTGTTTGAAACAAGCTGTAATGCATAATTAGTTATTATGCATTGCAGGAAGCACACTACCCACCACTATGCAGGCTTGATATCCTCAGAGCATGTCAGCAGCAGCATACAGATAAAGTGAAACATCTGTACGGATGGATTACAGCATGTGCAGTGCCCGTGCTTGTTCAATGCTAATCAAAAAGGGTAACAATCTTGTCACAAGATGAATAGTATGCCTTGATCGGAAATAATCCTTTACGGGAACACACATGATAAAGTCTTTGTAGTTTGGTGGCAGGCTAAAGGGAAATGTGGGGAAGAACTTATTTACGGAAAGGGCGGTGGATTCGTGGAATAGCCTCTCCAACAGACGGGGTATGGGGCTAATACAATAAGAGAATTCAAACAAGCCTGGGATAGACATAAGCCTATCCTTCATATGAGAGAAAGCCAGTGATCAAATAGGATGTGAGGTTTTACAGCAGAGGGAAATGGGTAGACACGGCGAGTCAAGTGGTAAAGGACGTCAAATTCTATATTTCTGCAGCAGGGAGGGGAAAATCCTGGGCGCCTAAAATGTCTACCTTGGCACCTTTGCCGTGTGCAGTGATTACAGATCTCATTGACAGGTCAAGTCACCGCCGTGCAGCTCAGTTAGGTTGTCGGTGGAGGATAGGCGAGCAGGAGGCATCGGCCAGGTGAGAATTGGGGATGCGGCAAAACAGAGGTCTTAGGGCGCAGCTAAACAGTGGTCTAGGGCGGGGCTAGTCAGAGCCTCCCTGCTCTCAATGGGGAGAGAGGGAGAGAGGGAGAGAGGGAGAGAGAGCATAAGTCTTTGAGACAGACAGAGTGCGAGAGGGAGCATGCGCGCGAGAGGGAGCGCGCGTGCCAGAGGGAGCGCGCGCGCGAGAGGGAGCGCGCGCGCGAGAGGGAGCATGCAAGAGAGCGTGAGAAAGCGAGAGAAAGCAAGACAGACATACGAGAGGGAGCGCGTGAGAGAAAGAGCGCGCAAGAGAAACAGACAGCGAGAAAGTGAGACAGACAGCGAGCGTGAAAGAACGAGAGAGTGCGCAAGAGACAGAGCGCGAAAGAGAGAGCGGCATTAAGTCTTGGCTATGTTTGCATGCATCAAAATCATCTGATGACTGGTCAGTGAACATGCACCATAACGCACAAACCAGCTACACAGTAACAGTACAGATGTAGTCACTCTCACCTACTGAATGAGTTTCTCTAGGATTCAATGACTATGATAACATCGAATATCCCACCAACAACACGTCAGCGGGAGCAATGATCCGGACTACATCTGTATATGATAACAGGTCATAATTAATGCTTAACTAAAAATAGTTAAGCAATAACAGATTTAAGGTTTTTGCTACTTTTTACATATGACCACTGGGGAGTACGCATGAATTGTTGACTATGTGCAATACGGTTGCAAAATAGCAGCACAAAACATGCAAAAACATACACTTCACTGCAGCTGGATTTTTTATGTTGGTAACTAATGTACTGTATATTGCTGTTGTGCACCGGGGCACATGACCTCCAAAGTGTGGATTATTGATTATTCCGAACATCTCTCTACTTAGGTGGGAAGCGCTTGAGAAGCCAGATACAGTTTTACATATAATTATAACCAGGTCCCAAAGGGAATGGGACCTATTAGATAACGGGATATAAAATGTACTGATAGTGGGGCACTGTATTAGGACACAAAACTGGACACTATTACAGTATATCTCAATGTATCTGGAAAAGAAACAATATATATAAACAGCTGACCATGCAGCAAGCTTAAGCCTATAGGGAACCATGTTAAATATGGTTTTTGAAGCAAAAAGTGGCACTGTGTGCTCATTTGCATGTCATTTCCCAGAATCCCTTGCTGCAGTGGAAGTGCTGTGTGCTGGGTGATAATGGGGAAAGGCGGGGTTGCAGACCTGCCTAAGACATGCAGATGAGCATACAGTTGTATTTGGATATATATATATATATATATATATATATATATATATATATATATATATATATATATATTTTTTTTTTTTTGTTTTTTAATCTACAGGCTGAATAAAGCCATGGTTTAATTTCCCCCAAATTGGTCTCCCTGGGTGCGCAGAGTGTCTCTTACAATCCTACATGTGTTTTTTTTTGTTTTTTTTAAATAATAAATCAGTTCTGTACCATGAGAAAATATTAGTAGCATTTTTTTTAACAACTCTGAATGACATTATTAATGTATTACAGTATACTGTAGCAAGTATTTTTGTTCCTATAGCAACAATTCACAAAGTCACATCCCCTTTCTCTTTTTAATTAATATATATATATATATATGAACTAAATTGAAAAATATCAGTTAGAAGTTATTTTTAGCAGTAAGTGGAACTGCTAAAGATAAAGTAGATATTCTTACCTGAATGTACCCGGAGCCGTACAGTGAAACGACTCACTGGCACTCCTAATGCACAGATACTTTGCCTCCTATAAGTTTGATGTGTGTATTGTGCCGTTTCCTCAAATATCTAATATTTGATTAAATAATTATTTGTTTCTGATTTTGGACCTCTAATAGGCTCATTCCAATGAGTAATTGATGCATGTTTCCCAAATCTCTGACTCGAGTATCAATAAAAAGCCATGAAGCAAGTTTCCTTAGTGGTAGCTGGTTTGAGCAAAAACCAAGTGCAAGTAGATTAAGTATGAAACTATTAAAACATATCCGAATTCGAAGGTGTAACTACACTATTGCAAAGCCCCCCCCCCCCCCCCACTGGAAGTTGGGCAGCCACCTCTTCCCGAGGTACCCATGTTGTGGACGGTGCCAGAAGTTTGGCCTGACTAGAAATTGCACCTAACTTCTACGTCCCCCACGTATAGCCCCAACTTCCCAACAAACCGGGACCCGAGACTTCGCTCCCTTCCCACATTATCCACAAGGCAAGAGGGGGGGGATTGAGTGAAAGGGGGAGTGAGTGTGAGAGGACGGCAGGATTGAGTAAGAGAGGACGAGGGGGATTGAGTAAATGGTCAGGGGGGATTGAGTAAGTGGACGGGGGGGATTGAGTAAGAGAGGACGGGGGGATTGAGTAAAAGGACAGGGGGATTGAGTAAAAGGAGGGGGGGGGATTGAGTAAAAGGAGGGGGGGGGATTGAGTAAAAGGAGGGGGGATTGGGTAAGAGGACGGGGGTGGGATTGAGTAAGAGAGGACAGGGGTGGGATTGAGTAAGAGAGGACGGGGGTGGGATTGAGTAAGAGAGGACGGGGGTGGGATTGAGTAAGAGAGGACAGGGGTGGGATTGAGTAAGAAGACGGGGGATTTAGTAAGAGGATAGGGGGGATTTAGAAAGAGGACGGGGGGGACTGAGTAAGAGAGGACGGGGGGACTGAGTAAAAGGATGGGGATTGAGTAAGAGGACCGGGGGACTGAGTAAGAGGACGGGGGTATTGAATAAGAGGACGGGGGGATTGAGTAAGAGAAGACGGGAGGATTGAATAAGAGAGTAAGTGGTGTAGAGTGAGTTAGAGAGTTGGGAGTGTGAGAGAGGAGGGGTGAGGAGTAAGAATGAGAGATTAGGGGTCAGAGAGAGAAAAGAGGGCGAGAGAGGAAGAGTGAGAGAGGAGGGTTGAAGAGTAAGAGAGTTAGAGAGGAGGAGGGAAGTGTGAGTTAGAAAGAGGGATAGAGTTAGAGATGATGGGGAGAGTGAGTGACAGAGTTAAAACATTTTTGCAGGGGGGTCCAAATATTATCGTTACACCACTGCTCAATTCATTCAATTTGTTTAACCTACTGATTCAAGAAGTCCCATCACTCTTGTGCTTTTTCAAAACCCGTTTCTATGCATTTAAATGGTTAGAACATTAAGAAATGATTCACCTGTGCTTTAAAAAAATTACAAATAGTAGATAAATGCTCATATTCTTTAGCAAAAAACACGCATTCTGCTAAACTCTCAGTGCCAACAGCCCTAAAATACACTGCAGATGTACATATCACTTGATGCACTAACCTAGGGGTCGGCAACGGCTCTTTCCGCTCCTTCTTGCGGCTCTCTGCAGGTTGCTGACCCCCAGCTGCTGCGCCTCTCCCTCACTATCCTGGCGGGTGCTGCGGGGGGTCCCAGCCGGCGCTGGTCGGGCCTCTTGTTGCCATCGGCCTGGCGTCTCCCCAGCTGCCTGTTTGCCACTCTCCTGTATTGTCCCACGCCAGGCTCTCATGCGTGTCGCAACGTCTGGTGCAAGCCGACGTCACAGAGCCCGGCGTGACAGTACAGGAGAGGGGCAAACAAGCAGCTGGGGAAACGCCGGGCCCAGCGGCAACAAGACCAGCACCGGCCAGCCTACCCCCGCACCCACCGGCAGGACAATGAGGGAGAGAGGCCAAATATAAGTGTGTATGTGTATTTGGGGGGCAGGGAGTGTGTGTGTATTTGGGGGGTAGTGTTTGTATTTGGGGGGGTAGAGTGTGTGTATTTGGGGGGTTCGTGTAGGTGTTTTTTTTGGGGGGGTAGTATATGTATCTATGGTTGTAACTGACATGGTTTTGCACAGAGAAACAATGAAAAAAACCTAAATAAGGGACTTATTATTGTGAGATGCATTTTATCCCCCCACATATTTTGTCGTATTTAAATGCTTATATAGTATATAACTATAAGTGTGTGTACAGTATATGTATGTGTTTGTGGGGGTGTAATATTCATGCATGTGTTGAGACTCTCTGAATAATTTGGAGATGGCTCTTCCTCTTTGAGACGTTGCAGACCCTGCATTAGCCTAAAGAAGGTGTGGGAAAAAACTAATTACCAGGACTTCTACAACCCTAATATAGAAACCAACATCTGATTATTTATGGCAAAATCAACTTTCTTTCCAATCAGTACCACCCACAAAACTGGATGACAGCCCCTGTCAGTTTTCTTAAAACACTTCAGAAGGTCTAATTACACACTCTATTTTCTTCAATACAATTGATTAGGCAGCCAATACCGTGTGGGGTTTAATTAAGAAAAGCTTTCTTTTGTGTAAGGGAAAAAAAAATCCTTTGTTTCAAACAAAAACTGGAATAGCTCAAATACTAAGATCTTCGTTTTCTAGCTCAACAAACGGCTCTGAACCATTTGAATGAATGTACTGTATGACATTCAATTTTACAACAAAGATGAAGAAAAAGTTTAATGTGTGCTTTTACATCTTAGTGCTGGCCTGCTGAAAACATTGTGAACCAATGCATTGCATGTCTATCAGGAATTAAATGGCATTTAATTATGGAGAGTATGTAACCAAGAGAAATAATACTACCATTATAAGACCTAAGCCAATGATATGGAAAGTAACCGGTGGGGATTATCCGATAAACCTACTAATCCATATAATATTCATATGGGAGTTACACACTGTATATTTTATATTTTTCTATATACAGGCATACCCCGCATTAACATACGCAATGGGTCCAGAGCATGTATGTAAAGCGAACATGTACTTAAAGTGAAGCACTTCCTTTTTTCCACTTATCGATGCAAGTACTGTACTGCAATCATCACATACGTGCATCATTTATGTAAATAACGCATTTGTAACAGGCTCTATAGTCTCCCCGCTTGTGCACAGCTTCGGTACAGGTAGGGAGCCGGTACTGCTGTTCAGGATGCGCCGACAGGCGCATGCATGAGCTGCCGTTTGCCTATTGGGCGATATGTCCTTACTCGCGAGTGTACTTAAAGCGAGTGTCCTTAAACCGGGGTATGCCTGTACAAGGTTTATAGACGATAGTGCAGAGTAGCACATCAGACTGGCATGAGATTAATTATACGGCTGTTTACCTTACATTCATTTCATCCCACTCTGGTGTGCAACTCTTCCTTAACTTCTATATATTACGATCGCATTATCAATGGTGGTGAGCCTGCCATCCTTCTCTGTCTTTTATTCTTTTAACATATACAAAGTTTATTCCCTGCTTCACTTCAAAGTGTGTGCACGTGTATTTATAAAAGTTATACACCGTTGAAAAAATATGCTTTTTACATACCTCATATGTGACATTGTGTAATGTGGCCCATGTGACCTACTTAGCTCACCAACAAATACAAGTAGGTCCACAGAAAGAATGGGGCCTGCTTTTAGGATCGAGACACAAAAAGCATCAGCGGTAGTTAGTGAAGGGATTACTTCCTTGTGTACACACGCAAACACGCAAACGCACAAACGCACACACACAACCTACCATTGGCCCCTGATTTAGTTATTTTAAGTTTTATTTCTTACCTTTTAATATACAGTAATTTGTCTCAGCACACTAGTCAGTTTTAATAATTATCTTTGCAACGTTATGCCAGAGAGTTCTGCTGATCATATAGGTTGTGGAGAGTGTAGGTTTGGTGCATAGTGATATTTTTAATGGGCCAGCATATATAGCTGTACACATGTTTTGGAGTACTCACAAGGCCCTTCTTCAAATATTCAGAGATTCCGTATGAAAATAAATGCATGAAAGGGTTTGTACAATAACTCCTTTCAGTTCTTATGTATTCATACTGTATAACCCATGAGCCATTCTCAGAACAGCATTTTGTTGGTGTATGGCTAGTTCTGTTCAGCATAGCAGTGGGAGGGACATAGGTCACGTGGTCACTTTACCCATGTGTCAAATATCAGTGACACTTACATTGTCACTGGAAGGGTTAAGTGGGGGAAATAGTATTGCTGCTTTATCAGTGAGTAAAGTGATCTTAATGCTTTACTTTCATCAAACCATCACTGCAATCTGCTAATTTGCGTAGACTTGGAACACCGCTTACTTGATGATTTGGAAAACACAGAGAACCGACTCATTTGCCATCACTTTTACCATGTTTAGTGAGTGAAAATGTGTGTAGCTCAATAAGTGCTTAATGGTAACAATGTCACATTTACTCTTCAACCGGTTTTCAGCTAACCTGACATTTTTGGGTCAGTACAAGGAGAAGCAGACCAAGAAAACTAGTACTTTTTCGATCGAGTTTTATAGTGAGAAGCAAGATTTTTCTACAGCAGCTGCAAGTTAGAACTAATTAAGGTTATTAAGGTAATTATTAAGGTAATTAAAGGCCTGCATCTGGTGGGACAATGTCTAACAAGGGAACGTTTTCCTCAACATACTGTGAGCTGCATAGCTGCCGATGCGCCCAACTCAAACATAGCAAAACCCTATATGGTCTCCAGTCCTATTAGCAGTTGCCTTCTTGTCTTAATAGCCTCACTTTTTGTTTGTGGCACAAGCGACCTTCACATGAAAATAAACATGTTCCATTATAAAATTAAACTTATTGCGCAATACCACAATCAAGATCTTCAGGTCCGGGTTACTCATTCCAGCACTATTGTAAAGAGCAGTAGGGGAGGGGGGGGAGGGGTTGCGAACTCCACTCCTCAAGGGCCACCAACAGATCAGGGTTTAAGAATATCCTTGCTTCAGCACAGGTGGATTAATCAATGACTTTGTCATGGATTGCACCATCTGCAGGGATATCCTTAAAACCTGACCTGTTGGTGGACCTTGAGGACTGGAGATGCTCACTCCTGGTCTAGAGCAGGTGTGCGCAAACTATTGGAGCTGTGCCCCCCGGGGCTCGCGCCCCCCCCTACCTTGTTTTCCGACGTTAAATGATGCCGCGGGTTCATTTGCCGTCATGACGTGACCCTGCGGTGTCATTTGACGCCACGTTGCCATGGCGACGCGTCTCCACGCTTCTGAATCTCGGTAAGTAGAGAGTTGCAGAGACCTCACGCGATCCCCCGGCATTAAATTAAATGCTTCTGCCACCGCAAGTGCCCCCCCAGGAAAATCTCGTCCGCCTCCAGATTGCGCACCCCTGGTCTAGAGCATAATACTAAAGAAAACAGTCATTAACCAAAGTGTTTGAAAATGTTAAAAGGGTCTTAACAATAACTAACTAGAGTTCCAGTTATATTTTTGGGGGTCTCTATTCTCACAGCTAAAAAGAAAACATTAACACAAAGTAAACAAAAAGAAAATAAAAACACACGCATCTGATGCAAAAGGTCTCAGTAAGCCATTTATTAGTTATCTATGAAACAAGAAAACCTGCACAAAGCTTTGTACTGTGCACAAACCTGCACAGTATTCCAGGAGTGGCCAACCCAGTCCTCCAGGGCCACCAACAGGTCACGTTTTAAGGATACCCCTGCTTCAGTACAGGTTGCTCAATCAGTGACTCAGCCATTAACTAAGCCACTTGTGCTGAAGCAGGGATATTCGTAAACCTTGACCTTCATGAATTGGCCGCTCCCTGCAGTAGTCCCTTCTTTGGGGTGAGCAGGTTTTGTTGTCTTGCATACTGTATATACAATGGTCCTTCTGCAGCACTGCATTTCCTTCCTTTTTGTATTGGAATTTTTGTGACCGTTGTATGGGGATTCTGCGCTTGACTAGAGGCCCCCCCTCCCTATACCCAAATACCTCCTATGTCCCGAGGTGTGCAGGGCAAGTACTGTACATGTATTTGGACAGCGAAAGAAACTTGAGGGATTTGGAAGTGCAACATTACAGCTCCACTTTGCGTCTTCTACTAATTTGTGAACGGTTATGTTAACGCTATGGTAACGGCTGTGTTAACAGTAAGAAAATAAAACACAAGTGGTCAGAACTTGATTGAAAACAGAGACATACAATAAACCTTCTGGGGTAACTTTGGAACTGATAGAATACTGTAACTCGAGAGCTATGTATGTGACCATTTAGTGACCCAGTTACTACACATTAAAAAGACTTTGACCCTGAATAAAATTTTTAGAAAAACATAACATTCTTGTGCAGCCCTATTCAACATTTTCCGTTCTGGACTAAATCAAATTTGAGTTCTGCTTGCAATATTTATTGATCTACATGTCTGCTTAAAGAAAACAAGCGTTTCTACAAAGAAAACACAGATTTTCGATCACGACTAAAGCAGAATATTCTGTACTTCAATACTTTGAAGATTTCAAAAGTGTTGAACATAAACAGTCAGGGAATAAGATAGCACTTCACGCTATGCAAATACCGCTCCCTGACATTGCATACTTATTAATTAAAAAATCACTGTTACCATTGTAGAAAAACAGCAAAAAATATACCAGAAATATACTGATTCATTCCGTGCTATGTAGGGAAGGAAGGAGGCCTTGCACACAACAAGGGCAAATAAATGACCTTAATACACTCTTAACTTGCCATATATTATAGATTACTTTCTAATGGAATAATATTGCCCAATAATGCAGTACTTGGACTTTTTCACAGCATCGTAACAATGCTCATCCTAACATTGGTGACTCTTTCATGTTGACTTTGCAATGTTAGGAACAGAATCTTTTACAAACACAAATGTTCCAGGAGCGAGGAAAAAAAAACATATAGTTTTTTTTTTTTTTTTAGGAAGCTCAACATTTTCATCATATTCATTATTCATTTTCTGGCACAAAATTGTTATTTCAGTAAGATTACTGTAGATCGCTACATGAGGAGATGGCTTGCATGAACAATTAAACGATGGAAACGATAAACTAGATTTAGCTTTATGTTCCTATAGCAAATTTCTTGAGCAATTTAGCAGCACACGGCTAGAAATATCATTTAGGTTTCCACTTAAATAGAACAGGAGCTCCCCCGTCAGTTGCAAATGGAAACCTCTTGGAAATGCAGGGAAAACATTAGCAAAATGCTTCACCTGACCTTGGTAACTACAGCAACTGGTGTGCTCATTAATCATATTTCTGCGAGACACACATTCATATTATTTTGTTCCCCCCAGAAAAACGAAAGTCTGATCTTCTTACGTTAGTTAGAAAAATGGATAACTGAAGAAATGTAGTTGCAGAGCAGAATTCCTAATACCAGATTACTTTCTTTTTTTTTTTTAAACATTGTTTTACATATTATTGAGCTAATCAGAGCTTGGGCACTGATCAGAATGTTCCACTCTGCTGAGTCCAGACCTTATTTCAACCCAATATGAGCCGTACGTTATAGAACATTTAAACATCGATTGCTTAACACAGCTGTCATGGATACTCTAAGCCTCCTCGCAGGCAGCAGCAGGAAATGTTACAATGTTTCATTCCTACACAGTTCAGAAAGGGAGTTAAAATTCAATTTGAAACACACAGAGTAAATGGCAATATACGAGACACCAGCCTAACATTACATGTAGGGTGCTATTCCCCCATTTTGTTGATATATCTGTTTTCTTTAAAAAAAGCTACTGTTTAAGTTATCAATCTCCCATCAATATACAGTATGTCTTTTTATTTATTTTTTTACAGATACTCTTAATTCTTCATATAAAGGAAGTGGGGCATTTTATGTGCAGTGGACGAACATAATCTACGTAATACATCAGGAAGGGGGGGGGGGGGAAGCAACTAAGGTAAATGAAATGACCACCACACCAGAGCCCAAAGAATCTGACATGGCTAAACATCTATTACAATAAAAGTTACATACTTCAACAAGTAACATACGTAGTATACTTGTGTAGGGAAGCCATTTCACTTGCTAACCTACTAGACATGCCATAGACTAAGTCAGCGGTGCGCAAAGAGGGTGGTGCGAACCCCCAGGGGGGAAAAGGAGACTGACTGCGGGAGGGGGAGGGGGCACGGGGTTTAAAGAGGCCCGCGTACTTCCCGAAGGCCCTTAAATTAAGTGGCGGGGGGCGGCGAATGCCTTTGTAAACCTGATTTACCTTGGCGCCAGCGGCTTCTTAGACACGACGCCATGGCAACGCGACGTCAATTGACCGATGTCAACGCGACGTCATGGTGCCGATGCCGGAGCCAAGGTAAACGGGGGTGGGGGTGGCGCGGAGAGGGGAACCGCCGGTAGGGGGGGCGCAGGGAAAAAAGTTTGCGCCCCCCCCCCCCCCCAGACTAAGTGATGACATAGGGCACAGCACTGAAATCAGCAAGCTTGCAGTAAGTCGATGGACAGTGAACAAGTGACTGCCCTGTCAATCCTATTCCCAGGCTGAGTGATGTCATAGAGCATAGTCAGTGACATCAGAAAGTCAAATTTGCTATGTGAGTTTTCACTTGTAAAAAACATTTAAACAGGCTTTATAGCAAACTTTGTTTTTGTGTTTGGTAGAAGGCATCAAATCAATAAATTCCCTATTATTAACCTTGTGTATATTCTTAATTCATCTTTGATGACATTTCAAGTCGGCAGGAACTTTCTCTTGGCACTTTTGAAGTAAAAATTATTTACGTATCTCTTTATTGTTCTAACAATGCATGCTTGAGAAAAATTGAAGCAATAGACCAATGCAGACAAAAATGACCAACAGTAGTGAGAATGAGAGCACCATCGCTGTTGCATGTTAACAAAACTTGTCATTTCAATTTTTAGAGAACAAAATAAAACGTAACAAATTTCCCCCTCATCTTTTACCACAAGCATTTGGGTGTATATTCTCCCCATTCATCAGGATTTTATACACAGCAGGTCATTTGTAATGCCCACTGACCTTAGGTGACAAAGTCTCTTAATTAAAGCAACTTAAAAGTGTTAGTGATCGTTTCATCACAGTATAGGCACGCAGTAAGCTCAAGGCCTCCCTGTCACTTAAGAAGGATCGTATACACGGGAGAGAAAGGATCCCTGAAGATGCACTCATCCTCTACTGAATGAAAATAAATACATTTTATTAGATTAGAAATTATGAAAGGAAAACTAACTATGTTAACACCTCAAATCGCGTACATGTGCTCAGTATATCCAAACAGGACAGCAGATGAGAAAGATAAATAAACCATAGTTGTGTACCATGTAGGGTTACTGGCACTAATAAAGCTAACAAGTATTATGTTCCTCACTTGGAACAGAACTGGTCATATAGTTATGCCAGTCCTGTGGGTAAATCTATACAGCTATTATTCAGAGATGTATAGGTAATTGGCACCGGACTCGCAAATCCCTTTATATCTCAATATGGTGATTTAAAGTGGTAAATGAACACCTATATATTGTAGTCCCCCTACAATAACAAGGACTGATTATAGTCTGTTCAATGCTAGTTTGTACACATATGTATGGCTGATACTCTGGAGGGGTATTCAGATGGAAATTAGGATATAAGTTCCCCTAGTTGGTAAACCTGTCTCTTCCCCCCTTAGAGTTAGCACAATTACTGACAAGCTGTATTGATATTCGTAGAACAGATATAGCATAGTATTATAGAGTTCCTGATGACGCTAGTGGTTGTCTATTTCGACCCACACCATAGTTTAGCTTTATCAGTTGTGGCTGGGTAGCAAATCTATAGTGAGTAAGTGTAATAGAATACTTGTTTAGTCCAATGGTGGACTAGTGGATAACAAGATATAATTCATGTACCTTGTGAGGTTAAGTCCACTCCATCTATGCCCAATATAATGATTGCAAATCACTTATTCAAGCTTTGACCCTGCCAGAAGCTGAAGATACTAGGGCGATAGCGTGTAATGCTGCACTAGTGCTAGTAGCATCTCCCACTCTCAGGGGAACTTGCTTGCTTGCAGTATGATTGTGACAAGTCTAATACAGAGTGCTTTTCCTGGTAATGTACAGGTTAATAAAAGCTTCAATCAGACTTAGAACTATGCAACTAATTTTGACAGATTTATTATAAATCATTCTTCCTGGTAATGCACAGGTTATTAAGAATTTATATTAGTGTTAGGGACCCTTGAGATGTGGTCTGCTGTGTAGTGGCTCAGGGGCTTACAACACTTTGGCCAAAATGTTAAACTAAAAGACCATTTATTTAATAGATATCTATACATATATATTTAGGCACTGTACCGTGTACTGCACCGACACACTTTATTCGAGCAAATACCCAGTATGTACCTGGCAGATACCTGGAATGCGCCGCTCCTCACCTCTGACAAGCCCCGTTGCGTTTGCCTTCCCAGCCTGGGTTCATGCCTGGCTGACGGGCGGCTGATCTGTTAAATGATAATGATTAGGATTTAATAGGCTGCAATGCTTCGCGTGTCTACCAGATGGCATAAATTCATGAATTGTAATGCAGTATATATATATATACTGTGCAGTATTGCAGCCAACGGGAATAAAATGCTTCAATCCCTGCCGGAAAATAACTCAATGCACTCGGGCAGAAAACAGTCACAAACCTCAATACACCCGGGTATACCCGAATTCGTGGGACTAGCCGAGCTCGAATAAAGTGTGTCGCCAGTGTATAAGTTTCAATGGATGTGCACTGAGCTCTGTCTGTGTTTCATGTTCTGTCTCTGGTTTTAAATAGTGCTAGTGGCTGCCTGATTCGGCCCACATCTTAGTTTAACGGACTCTTAGATCTCTAGTCAAAAAGATATTGGAATACTGCGCGCTGTGTGACTAAGAGCTATGTCTTAGTCGCCAAAAAACAAAAACCGGCGCCTTATAACAAACAGTTCAGTGAAAAAAAAGGACCTGTCCGAAGTGGAAAAAGTCCAGTCCTGTTGAAACTAGAAGTTCTTTAGAGAGTCTTGATCGTTATCTCATACATGTGGAAAGAAAATTAGAGACCAATCATAGTGTATAACTGTAAGACACACGTGAATATAAAAAATAAATATATATATATATATATATATATATATATATATATAGTGGTATATATATATATATATATATATATATATAATAAAAAAAACAAACATCACAGCTTGCACTCAATGTACTGGTTCATATAGACAGGTGCTAGTCTCAAATAATAAAAATACAACATTACCATTCTCTCGTCCGGTAAAGAAAGACTGCACTCCGTTCAGTAATAATGAAAATCTGTATTGGGCATCTGAATAGAAATGATAAATCACCAAATCCGACGTTTCGGTCCTTTCTTTACCGGACGAGAGAATGGTAATGTCATATATATATATATATCTATATCTATCTATATATATATATCTATATATCTATCTATCTATATATATATATATATATATATATATATATACACACAGTGTTCGACAAACCTATTCCCCCGCACGCCCGGGGCGAGTGGATTTGACCTCGTGGCGAGCTCCTTATGGCCGCCCAAGCAGCGCACGTGGTTTTTTTATTTTCCCTGCTCGCGCTGATTTTTTTTTTTTTAAATCCAGCAGCCTGATTGGCTGACAGGACTTGGCGGGCTGCCAAGATTTTTATTTCCATCCAGGCTAACGCCACGCAGGCGCATCCTCTTCCTGCTGCTTGAAGAGGTTAGTACTCCATTGCATCTCCCGATCCCCGCTTCCCCTCCCTGTCCCCGCTTCCCTTCCCTGTCCCCGAGTCTGCCCGCAGGGTGGGTGATGGTAACGGGGGTGGGTGATGGTAGCGGGGGTGTTCCCCTTTCCCCCCCCCCCCAGACCTCCCCCCAGTCCTTGCTTCCCTCCAGGTTCCCGTGTCTACCCGCGAGGTGGGAGATGATAGCGGGGATGTTCCACCCCCCAGGCTCTGCTTCCCCCCCCCCAGGCCCCGCTTCCCCCCTCCCCCAGGCCCCGCTTCCCCCCTGGTCCCTATGGCTGCCCGCACAGGGGGGGGGGGGAGCATGGTGCTGGTCGCGGTCTTTCCTCTCTTCCTTTCTACCCACCCCCCCCCCCCCCCCTCGAGTCCCAGGGGTTCCGCTGGCCGGCCGCACTCACTGCTGCCCCTGGCTTTTCCCTCTCCGCTCTCCTCCTCCCTCCTAGGAGCGTGCGTGCAGTCCTCGCTGCATCCTGTCTGTGAGCTGAGAGGGGGGGGGGGTCATCTGTGGTGTCGGCTTCTTCTGTAAACTTTCATGTGAGCTACCGGAGGTGTGGGGGGGGGGAGGGGTAGCTGCTGCTGCTTCTTCTGCTCAACGTTGTGTGTGTGACACAGTGTGTGTGTGTGTGTGTGTGTGTGTGTGTGTGTGTGTGTGTGTGTGTCAGACAGTGTGTGTGTGTGTGTGTGTGTGTGTGTGTGTGTGTGTGTGTGTGTGTGTGTGTGTGTGTGTGTGTGTGTGTGTGTGTGTGTGTGTGTGTGTGTGACAGACATTGTGTGTGTGACAGACATTGTTGTGTGTGTGTGACAGACAGTGTGTGTGTGTGACAGACAGTGTGTGACAGACAGTGTGTGTGTGTGTGTGACAGACAGTGTGTGTGTGTGACAGACAGCGTGTGTGTGTGTGACAGACAGCGTGTGTGAGTGTGTGTGTGACAGACAGTGTGTGTGTGTGTGTGTGTGTGTGTGTGTGTGTGTGTGTGTGTGTGTGTGTGTGTGTGTGTGTGTGTGTGTGTCAGACTGTGTGTGTGTGACAGACAGCTTTGTGTGTGTGAGACAGACTGTGTGTGTGTGTGTGTGTGTGTGTGTGTGTGTGTGTGTGTGTGTGTGTGTGTGTGTGTGTGTGTGTGTGTGTGTGTGTGTGTGTGTGTGTGTGTGTGTGTGTGTGTGTGTGTGTGTGTGTGTGTGTCAGACATTGTGTATGTGTGTGACAGACAGTGTGTGTGTGTGTGTGTGTGTGTGTCTGACAGACAGTGTGTGTGTGTGCGTAGGACACCAGAGGTACCCCCAATCAGTCACCCCCTCCCCACCCAGTAACACAGTCAGTCACCACCCCCCTCCCAGTCAACCAGTCACCCCTCCCGTCAGTCAGTCACCCCCCCCCCCAGTCAGTCACCCCCCCCAGTCAGTCACCCCCACCCAGTCAGTCAGTCACCCCCCCAGTCAGTCACCCCCCAGTCTCTCTCTATCTCCCCATCTCTCTCTCTCTGTCTCCCCTGTCTCCTCTCTCTGTCTCCCCTCCCTCCTCTCTGTCTCCCCTCCCTCCTCTCTCTGTCTCCCCTGCCTCCTCTCTGTCTCCCCTGCCTCCCCTCCCTACTCTCTCTGTCTCCCCTCCCTCCTCTCTCTGTCTTCCCTGCCTCCTCTCTCTGTCTCCCCTGCCTCCTCTCTCTGTCTCTCCTGCCTCCTCTCTCTGTCTCCCCTGCCTCCTTTCTCTGTCTCTCTGTCTCCCCTCCCTCCTCTCTCTGTCTCCCCTCCATCCTCTCTCTGTCTCCCCTGCCTCCTCTCTCTCTCTCCCCTCCCTCCTCTCTCTGTCTGTCTCCCCTCCCTTCTCTCTGTTTCTGGATATCTTATTTACCCTGTATATCTATACCTACACCGAAATAACCTATACTGCTTTCTTCCAGATCTGACTCTCAAGCTTCAGACGGGAGGCATCGGAATCCCCCCTAACCCAGAAGACAGGTAGAGAACACCTCTCCTCCAACATATAACATTGCGGGAATGAGGGTACCTGGACATAGAGGGACTGCGGATCAGGTAAGATCCCAGCTGGGATTGCTGCTTTAGATATTGTGAAGCGGGGGCATCCAGACACTGGATAAAGGGTGCAGGAAACTAGTCATTCACACCTGGCTTTTTTTTGTAAATCCGACATTTACACACACACACACACACACACACACACACACACCGACACACACACACACACACACACACAAACCCCGGACTAATTGTAGTATAATGTAATACAATAAATAAACTTATGTCAAAAACGAATGTTGTTCTTAATAGGAATTTATTCAATTAATTTTTTATAAAGCGGGCCTGGGGGCGGGACTAGGGCGGGGTTGGGACTAAGGCGGGTTGGGGGCGGGACTAGGGCGTGGTTGGGGCGGGACTAGGGCAGGGTTGAGGGCGGGACTAGGTGGCGAGTAGATTTTTTTGTTCGGCGAGTAGATTTTTGGGTTATTTGTCGACTACTGTGTATATATATATATATATATATATATATATATATATATATATATATATACACACACACACATACATACATACGAAAAAACTACTAAAATGTCAGACAATAACAGACAAACCAAAACACAAGAGACAAAATACAGTACTTAAACTAACTCAAACACCACAACACATGATGATGGATCAAACAAACAAGCTGATTTAATAAAATACACTTTATGATAAAATGATATGGCATACACTAGATTAGTGACTTGGGTGCTCGGCTCCAGGTACAGTAGGAGAAATCGGCTCCAGGTAGGAGAAAAATTGAAACCCTACTTACAAGAACCCAAAAGCAAAGGGCATTGGGGATATTTCTTCCACAGATTCAGGGTCCAGCTCAGGAGATCAGTCGTTAATCCAAATGGTGGCCGGTCCTGCTGCTGCATGTACCTCCAATCCTATGGTAATCCGTAAGGACAACACTGCCTGTGCTGGATTACCTTACTGCGACCCGTAGACGCGTGGGGCCGCTCCGTGTACCGACTGCATAACTCCAAAGGGGTGCGCACGCATACACGGAAGTGCAGCTCTCTCACTGCTGCACTCCAAAAATCACAGTCCACTTGCGACTGGGTAGGAAAGCAATTACCCTCAATGTATCTCTGCTAATGGCACGCTGATGGCACAAAGTCACTAACCACCACCCTACGCGTTTCATGAGACAACTGACTTCCTCAGCGGTATACCATCAGCATGGGTGCGTGAATTTCTTGGGGGAGCGCGGCGGTTACAGAGGCCATGCACTCTTCCCCACACCATTTAAATGAAATGTGGGGGAAGCGTGAGGCCTCTTTAACTCCCTTACCTGTTCTCTGCCCGGTCTTCGGCGACACGTCGCCATGGCCACGTGCGTCAAATTATGCGACTGAGTCACATGACCCGTGGTGTCATTTGAGCAGAGTCCTTGGAAAGGGGGGGGGCACGAACGCTGCGGCTGCCAGGTTGGGGGGCGCAGCTCAAAAAGTTTGCGCATCCCTGAATTAGAACACTTGTCCTGTGAAACTGCCATCCAAACATGTTTACAACACAGCTGTAGTAGGATATCGCACAGGTCCTTTACCACACTCCATTTCTTGGTCACCATTGGTGAACTGGTGGTGACCAGACATTTTATGCCCTGAATATACCATTCACAATATACTTAATGTTTCATGAAAAACTTTGCAGACTATTATATACTAGTGGCACGGTCCTGTCAGACTAATACAGACATGGAATTTATTGCACCAGATATAGTTTAATGACACCTTATTGTACAACTTTTTTTGTAGACGCAGAGAAGATTATGGTATCCGTTGTCTCTCTGGATATAGCCCGTTTCTTTTAAATTCATCATTTCAACAAAATTGCAGTGTGAGAGATCAGGAATATTGTCAGAAAGGTCCTTTGGCAAACCTTACCCTGCTGGATGAGTATGCTTTGCAATGCTTCTGTGACCCCTCCTGCAGTGAAATAGGTTAACAACCCAGCAGATAAGGATTTGACAGCTAGAATAAAAAAAAGTCTGTATCCACATCCTTCTCACCCCTTAGCAGGACGTTGTAGCTTATACAACAATGTCCAATAGTGGTTATTTGGCACTAATGCGCTTATTCAATTCAATGGGACTTTCCGTATGGCAATGCCAAATCGGCACTGTAGCACTCTATTGAACGAGTCTCCTCTCACACTAATGCGGACTGATAAAGTGAGCACCTTGTTTTACAAGAGTGAATGCAATGGAGTGAAAAGCAAGTATCATTCTCTTCTAAAGAAGAACAGATTTTTTATTATTTTTTTTTTTTACATTTTACATTCTTTAGTCATTTTTTTAAATTTCAAGTCTAACCCACTTTGTCTAACATTGTTAAGACAAAGTCAATGAAACATTTTGATAGAACAGCTAATGTAGCTTTAAAACAACATGTCACAACCTTTTTAGTGCACTGCTTCGGAAACTTAAAAACAACGGATTTTCACTTTGGTTTATAAAAGATTTTTAATTAAGTGTGTGGCTTCAGGTACATGTAGACGCAAACTCTTTTAGTGGAGATTTTGTTGAATAAACATGTATGTGAAAACGTATGTTTGAGGAACTCCTTTAAAAGAAAGAAATCCTAATCACATAGCATGACTGGTGTATTGTATTCTGCCATTTAGTTTACTCATACAATTGGAAAAAAAAAAAGTGCTTAAGCGAGCACTTGTATATTTGTACATACAATATATAATAAGCTGCTTAATTTCCCCCCTCCCAGAGACGGCCTTTACAGCCTCATGTACTGTGGCATGCAGTGAATACACACCCTTCACTTCACAAAATGTACACTATGCAAGAAAGGCAATGAAACGTACACATCCACACTATATCTTACAGGTCATGTCACACTATACATGAAATTGCTTATGTAAAGAAGCAGAAACACCTTTTCTAGCACGGAGCTGGAATGTACTGTGGTCACAAGCTCTTGAAAGGTGGCAGCATAGGACCCAACTAAACAAATATCATTGATGTACTTTGTAGATTAATATTATGTGATTGATTATTTTAAAGAAAAATCAGATAATTACATTTATTTTGACAAAATCTGAAACACAGGTTAACGCAGCTAATATCTGCATGTTCCCTTTCCTAACAGATTCCCAGACAGGGAGGGGTTAGGAATGAATCTGATTACCTTACTGTATGTTGATATAAACCCTCTCACCTGCATTAAGAATCCCCATCTTTGCTGAAAACAAAGGAAAGTTCTCAGTGCATCAAAAAACTTAAATCAAACAAGTGTAAGTATTTCAAAACATTCCCATCTATTTAACCTATTAAACCTATAACACTATTGATACTGCACTTGGGGGACTACACTGTCCACAAAACAGACAAGATTGTCACTTGCATTTTGAAAACATATATACTGTACAACACTAACCAAGTGTTACACTAGTCAACTATACAATGATATTCCTCTTTTTCTTGATACAATTTGTCGTCTGTCATGTGGACAAGAGCTCTGTGAAAGTTTCAGCCAGAAAGATAGAGTATTCAGTATATATCTATCTCAGAAAAGTAAAGGCATTGTTTCTCCGATAGGAGAGCTAAGTGATCGAGTAGTATAAAACAGCATTAATTAAAGGCCATTAAATATTCAAGAGCTCACGTTGCTCTGGAGATTACAGGGGGAAAACAGATGCTGATCGCTTCTTTAAAATGTGAGAAAATGTTGGATGAAATTAAATGGAAGTCTTTCATGTAAAAGCCCTATTCTTCCTGATGAAACCAGAAGCAAATAGAGGTTTTCAAACGTCATATACATACAACCACTAATAGGGGCTCTTGTGTTGTACCATTGAAACATTGTTTAAATAGCGCTTAATTCTCATCACATGACAGATGACAAAATACAAAAACCAAACACCACAATACTGAGCATAGTAGGATGGCTTTGTGTGAAAAAGTGGGAAAGAAAACAGTTCTCTGACAACAGGATTTCTATCAACTCTCACATTCGTGTGGGATATCATGTGCTATCACTGATCAAAACACAAATCATTCCAATTAATGAGCAAACATTGCTATTTATCCAAGTCTGACAAACCACAAAAGAAAAAAAAGCAGTAAACTTATCACATAGCTTCCCATAAAATAAAAAAAAAAAGGTCTATTTTAGATTTTGTCATTCCAAAGCAAGGTTTTGGTAGGCGTAAGTCACAAAGAAAAGGATTAGTGTCAGGACGAGTTGGAATCACTGTACCTTAATAAGACTGCATGGTTCAAAGCTATGGGGCTTGTTCAATAATCTCCGAAGCGGCCGATCGCACTGCAAGCCCCTTAGAGCATACAGTGTATATAAGCTTAAAGTTGCAGTCCAGATTACAAGCATGTATATGAGATAAAGGGAAAATACTAAGCCACAGAACACAGCATTTATAAGTTATGACCACTTTATTGTGAGAGTTTATTTCAACATTGCAGTATTGATACTGAATTAAAAAGTAGTGTTTCAAATCTGCTCAATAATAGCCTATATTGCGTACATAAAATAAATAAATAAAAGATTATCCCAAAATACAGATGTAGTAAGACTTACTGTTTGTGTTGCTGCGGGTGCTTGAGGTCCCGTGACAAAAACAATCGCAGCCCGAACAGATTAGCGCTGTAGGGGTCTGATTCAGAAGCATAGACACCCCCCACCCCTGCTGTATGATCGCAGCAGACTTAGGCTAAGATTATACTACTTACTTGCGCACGCGACGGACCGCATAGACTCACGCACGCCTCTTGCCCGAGCAATGTGTGAACTAAACTGCAGGCGATTGGGGAGGCGTCGCGAAGCTGGTTCGCCCTCATTGGCTGAACCACTCACGCAAACTTCACGCAGCTGCACTTGAAAACACAACATTTTTTGTCTTTTCAAAACGCGATCGCGCTCCGTCGTGTGCACGCACTGGGGTCGGCCACATAGGGATTATGCAATGAGCGCCATCGCGCTGAGTATAATCTCAGCCTAAATTTTGCTACATCTGTGTAAAATTACTGGAGATTTGTAGGGTGCATTCGAAAACATTTGGCAACTTTTAAAAGACAGACAGATGCTTATTCATTAAAATACTGAGAAGGAACAAGATGTGGAAGAAGAATTATTGGAAGAATTATTATGGGAAAAGAGTGAAATTGTAAAAATCATAAGGAAGTCACTACCGAAAGTTACAATCGTGCCAAACTGAAATAATATGTTTAACTTGCTCCAATGAGACAAATGCCTTAAAACAAAAACAATAGTCTTACTATATTATAAAATTCTTTGGTCTGCCCCTCTGTGAATTTAGCTCTTCGGTGACATTATAATGCACATAGCCTGGTGGCAGATATGCAGTCAGATATAGCTATAAAGTTTAGATAGAAAGCAGACGAAGAGAGTGTGTCCGTTGACATGTGAGGAGAAAGCAAAAATTGCTGGAGAGAGAGGCGGAAAGAATTGATGATATAAAAGTATTCAATGAATGTTGGTGGAGAAAGTGGAGGAGAGAGGGAGGAGAGAAGGTGAGGAAAGAAAAAAGTTAACCCCATCATTATTTTGGAGGGCGGGGTTGGCGAGGTAAGCTCGCATTGTCTGAGCCCTAGTATTTAAAAGTAATTCTTGAAATGTGATCTAAGAGTAAGTTAATGCTGTCCATGCATTATCTTGTCCTTGATTCTTTCTACCTTCCCTGTAGATGATTATAGGTAGGGTACATGCCTAAATCTGATTCCCATTCAGAGTACCTCTTATTTACTTATTGAGATCAGCTATGAATGGACTGATCTTGTGTTGGTGGCAACACTGGTTAGCAATAGGGATACTCCAAGCTATCCTTATCCTAGCTGGCGCATACATTTTACCCATTATATGCAAAATACATTTTTTGCTTTTCTACATATAAAGAGGTGCAATGTCTGAGGCACAGGGAGATTAAATAACGAACAAAGAATTGAAAAGATTTATACTAAATTCACCCATTTCAAAGATTAAGTTGTGTCAAGTGGGGAATTTTACCCATGTTAACAGCAAAAGTAACTTTGCATCCATTTGCTACTGCTGCATTCTATATATATGAAGCTTGTTAGGAGCTTCTTACATCGGGCGCTGAGTAAGGCCTCGGGCATGAGCGCTGACCCGTGCTGAGGCGCGCTGCTGCTCGGCAGTGAGACCCTGCAGCCGCAATGAGAGCGGCTCTAGCAGGGGCTCGCTTACGCTTACGCAAGCGTGCGGAAGCGTAAGTCTTATGGAAATGTTACATTTTCGCGCTCATGGGAGCGCAGGGCCGATCACGTGAGCGGTTCGCCCAATGAGGGCGAACCAGCTCTGTGACGTCACTGGCCCGTACCCCGACATGCCCCCGGACGGCGCGCTAACCAAGGCCAGGGAAAGCACTTGCTTTCCCTCAGCCTCAGCGCGCCTCTGCACGGGCTGAGGCACCATGGACTCGGCCTAAGAGAGATTAATGCTACCAGAGCCCTGGCAGATGAAACTGACGCAACTCTGCTGAATTATATTGATGCAAACTTTAATACATCACATTACAGTATTGATCCAAGCAAGTCCCCCCTAACCACTCCACAAATTTGACTCAAGCGGAGTAAAATGTACACAAATGGTGTAATTTGCATAATTTTTTAAGCATTGCTCAAAAGTTGCACCAATTATGACGATTGACAGATATATTTTTCGTTTCATAAAGTCGCATTAAAATAAAATTTCATTAGCCAATCATACAGCTTTTTGATCCACATTCCCTTCTGGAATGTTCTGGTACAGTATCTGTTTACTGCATACAACATTGTTTTATTTCATTTCAAAACCTGGTTACCCCCATTTTATAAACAGGTCTGTGATATGTTCAATTTCCTATCCACACCCAAAATCGAAATTTCTGAAGTTTCAACGGTGTGATGTTATAGACTAGGCCAGGTTGCAAGTCATGCGATAGCTGGAATAATTACAAAACCAATTGCACTCAGGCCACCTTACCCTTCAGTACTCAAGTGGTTAAACCAGGACTCCTAGTGCCAAAGTTTCTAAACACGAACTACATGCTGGAACCACTGAAAAGGCTCCAACGATGCCAAGTCTTATCAAAGTACCTTAACTAATCTTCTTAACCTGTTTCTCCATTGCCTACAGGAGCTCTAAATCACTGCATTTAGCAACAGTTTAAAAATAGTCAATTCTGTGGTTCAGTGTGTCCAATTGCATTAGCCACTTCCAAATCTATAATTCATTAATGCTGGGACACGCAGCAAATAAATACAACTATTTAATTTGACAAAACACTACACAAGAGAATTAAATATTATATATACACACACCCACAACCCCATGCAGACAGACAACATGATACAGTTTTCATTCTTTAAAATTAAAAAGAAAAAATATATATTATCCCTTACTACTGACAGATGTGCATTCATTAAAAACCAGTTTCCCCCACTCCTTTTGCAATGATGGAGTGTGGAAGCCCCTATAATGCTTCCCCCCACTCCCCGCCCCCACCCCCTCCCGACCCGCCCATCCTTTCCCCCATTACAGCAGCGGTAAGCCCAATTGGTTCATTTTTTTGCAGTGAATATTTCAGAACTATCTGACTTAAAATCTATGTCAGACTGCTTTTGATACCTTCACAAAGCTCATCTGACTGTGACTTAATTCCCCTATGCCTTTCACATGACAGAAAGCATAACATAAGGCTTTAAAGTGTAAAAGAAAAAACCTGCTGTATCTCATAGTACTTGGGCAGTAAGAACATTAATTAGCTTTACTTAAATTATCCAATTTTAACATATCAGAATGGTCATTTTTAATGTCCATCAGAACAAGCTAATTTATGGTTTATGACAGCACACACACGGTGAGAGTGTCTCCGTTGCCTCATCTGCGTAGCTTAATTAGTAATACAGAATTAATTCTGACACCTTCAAAAATGTGGAACAGTAAGACCATTGCTAGGTCATATTAATGCATTCACTTCTGTAATATTTTGCTTACTACCTCCCACTAATTAGATTTTTAAAGGAAATTGTTCTTTTCATTAGCATCCTTACCCTTTACAACCCTAGCCAGCTAATATTAGTATCTGTGCCATCTCCATTTTCTGTGGTTCCACATCCACAATTTAACAGTTCAAAGCAGCAATTGAAGTGCATGATATACTTAGAAAATGATTACGCTGCCCCCAGAATGTAATGAGCTCACCCATGGATCATGTTTATAATCTTTGGCAGACTGCAGCCTCATGCATCATGTACAACCTCACTTTCATGCCTACTGCTGGTTACTCTGGCTCCCCTCTATCTGGTGCCATGTGTCCAGTAATAAAGTGCCCAGGTACCTCCTTGTGGACCTGCTTCTAGAACCATCATCCTTGTGGCTTTTGCCTACAGTAAGTGGTGAAGCAACGTCGACAATCTTTTTTTTATGAAGGGGAGACAATGAAACAACTTGCATGTTGACGAGGTATTAGAGAGAACACTGCCCATTCAGCAGGCAGGTTTTTTATTCAGTTCTTGACAGGAAAGTGGCAACTCACTAATTTTCAAACAATTATTTCTAAAACCCTAAGCAAAACCCAAACATGGGGCACCGGTGCAGTTACTGACACCCCACTCTGCTGCCGCTTAAAGCAGCAATGTACCCGTCATTGACTTTTTCTTTTAACTTAGAGCTAATCCGTTGTCACCAAATCCTCAAGGAATCTTTCAGTTCCTGTTAAAAATTGTTTTTGTAGTTTCTTTGAAAAACTACAAACACCTCCACCAGCATCAACAAATATAAAGCTGCAATGTTACCGCCTGATGATACAGTTTTCTTTTGGTCATCAAAATGAGCCCGTGGCCATTTTGTGTGCAAGGGTGGGCAAAAACCTTAGTTGTCTGAAAATGGGGGTCTCTGGATGTCAGGGGGCCACGGAAGAGCTCTAGGGAACCACTGGTTAAGGAAGATTAATAAAAAATAAACTGTCCTCAGCACAGACTGCTGCTTTGACTGCAATGCTAGAAGTTCTGCTTCCCACAATGTACTGCTTGTGTTCTAATACTTATTCGCCATGTGTTATGGGCAAAGAGATGCAATCTTCTTACAGTAACAGGCCTATGAAATAAGAGGGGCTGCTCAAAAATTTGAATCTGTAACATATTACCCATTACTCAGATCACAGACTTTTCATAGGATTCAATGGTAATGTGGCCGCAGAATACCATAAAATGAAACCTGCTACTGTACATACAGTGTATACAGTGGTGCTCCGCTTATCGGCGTTCCACGCATAAGGCGTTTCCCAATGTAATACCTATGTTCATTATGTTCGGCGCTGGTTCCGTTTTTCCGGCACCAAGAAGGGGGGGCCATTGTCTGCGCATGCTCAGAACGGGGACGGCCGAGGTCCCGCATGCACAGAAAGGGGGGGGGGGGGGGGGGCCTGCAAGTCTGCGCATGCGTAGAAGCCGAAAATCGTCGGTTTCCCTTTTTGGCGCCAGGGAACGGAACCCGCCGTACGAGCGGGGCCTGTCTGTATTTAAAATAAAACACAATTTTGGTAGTTTTAACATCCTGTGTGCACAGTTATCATAAATCTATTTGTGCATTTCTATGGACTATTTTAAACTGAGACTTAATATGGTTTGAATTGGGGGTAACACACAGGTAACATTTCATTAAGTAGAGGAGACAGAAAGGAGCCTTTTAGCCGTAATTTAAATAAATTATATTTAGTAGTTTGTAAGCAACAGTTGGCCTATAGGGTATTACCAACCTTATAGGACCACAGAAAGATACGTTATTTACAAGTTGTAATCATTTTTGTGTGTTCAAATAATAGATATATGTTGCTTTACATGCGCTTTCAAGTCGCATTATGGTTTTGAAAACTCATGTACAACTATATCCTGCTTGCATATAAATTCATATCTATCTAGAATATGGAATTAATCACAACGAATACCTCCTAAAATCCCATTATAATGCCTCTTTTGATTAAGTACAATAATTACTCCACTCGTCGTAAAAGAGAATAATTGAAACACAATATAATAGAATATCTTACAGTACATACAGATCTTGCCTCTTTTTAGAGTTTGTCATGTTTATTTAATTACTTAAAGCAGCAATACTACTTTCCAACTTTTTCATTATAATTATAGGAGCAGAGCGGCTCAGCGAGTAAAGACACTGACTGACGCCGAGTTTGAAGCAGGGGAAACTGGTTCAATTCCCGGTGTCGGCTCCTCGTGACCTTGGGCAAGTCACTTTATCTCCATGTGCCTCAGATTGTAAGCTCCACAGGGCAGGGACTGTCTGCAAAATGTCTCTGTAAAGCGCTACGTAAAACTAGTAGCTCTATAAATCAACAAAAAATTATTATAATTATTATATGTAAATTTCTACATTCTAACCCAAGCTGGCAATAGTTTGGGGCTCCTGTTATAAATCTATAAAAAGCCTGATTGTGTGCCTAACATAATGGCCGCCATTTCAGTTTCAATCAATCCTTCAGTCAGTGTAACTCATAACATTTTGGCTACTATTACATTATCTATCGTTACATATTACTGCTGGGAACATAGGCAGGAAATGATCACAAACAGGAAAGTTTTACAAAGATCTTGCACTGCTTGGGAGATGGGCTAAAGCCTGCTATAGAAATCAAAGGATGCTTTAAAACTCAATAAAAATGGCATAAAGAGTTGAATAAAAACATAAAACCATCAGATTTCACGTTTTGCTGCTTTAATGCAGCTACTAAGAACAAGGAGAAAACATCATACCAATCGTAATGCAAGGTAGTGTAAAGGATAACACCAACTAATAATATATATTTTAAAAATCCACTATATATTCTGGAAAGTTGTTTGTCTGTTCGCTATACATTTGGACATCTCTTAAGGGATCTTAACCAATTTTGCATGATGGTTCTAAGATAAAGGAGCAGGTTTTTGTCTGTTTGGAAAATCGATACATTCTATGAGTTATTTCAATTTCTCTAAGCTAGCCCGTCACTGGGTGTTGTATCTGATAGGCTATGTATCTGGTATGTGACATCATACTGGTGACATCAAAATGCACATAGCCCGGATGCAGATCAGGAGAGTCAGATAGCTGTAAAGTTCATACAGAAAGCAGTTGAAGAAAGAAAGAGAGGAAGTCGGTTGGCACCTGAGGAGCAAGAAAGAATGCCGGAGAAGGAGAGAGGGGCGGAAAAAAATGGGGACATCCTCAGGTATTAAAGGGAGAGATGAGGGGAGGGCAGAGAAAAGAGGGGAGGGCAGAGAAAAGAGGGGAGGGCAGAGAAAAGAGGGGCAGGGAGAGAAAAGAGGGGCAGGGAGAGAAAAGAGGGGCAGGGAGAGAAAAGAGGGGCAGGGGGTAGCCAGGCTATACAATAAAGGTAAAGCTCATCTAGTTTCCCGCACAGGTATGGGTCTCCCCAATACATATTATTTATTAATCTATGTTTTATTATGTTTGGTGCATTTTATATAAGTCTCTATGCAGTCAGCCGGGGAATCTACCTAGGCGCCAGCATGTCTGCATAGAGTCCGTAGTTCAAAGGAGAGAAGATGTCCAGAGGTGAGAAAACAGTTTGGTGGGCGAGGAAGGGTGATTGTCCAGGTCCGGAGAAAAAAGGGCACCCTGTGGGGACACCATTTGAGTCTGCCAGACCTGGCGGAGCCTGCCCAGCGGATGGCAATGAATTAGCCGGGGGAGATACAGCTCGTAGGCGCATCTCCCATTGACTAATTCGTATTTCCCGCCCACCCGGCTTTGAGCCGGCTTGGCACGCCTCCTCCACTGACGTCAGCCAAGAGACTAGCCCCCATTTCTAATGGCTGGTGGGAAAGTTTCACTCTGATTGGTCGCCCCTCCTACCTCCATGCTGAAGACAGCTCAGCGGAAGGTATATAAGGAGATGCCCCAGTCAGAGAACCAGACGTTCCTGTGACTTGGGCCGGTGATGCAAAGGCAGGCGTTTCAAAGTTGCTCTGTTGCAAATAGCAGAGCAGCTGGCTTAATTTTTGGAGCTAGGAATGCCTGCCGAGCTGAGGCTGTCCGACGTGAGGTCCAAGTTCTCGTTTTAGAACGTAGCGGTCGCGGCTAAGGATTTTAGCCGAAAAAGGGACCAGGAAGCCCGGGTGGATATCCCGATCAGGGTAAGCCTTCCAAAGCAGGCACCCTGCACTTATTTGAGCCTAGTTTTGACCCCCAGTAAGTGTGTATTTCGCCTGTATTTTGTGCATTCATTGTGTGTACGTGGGTTTACCCGAATAAACTTCATTTTGTTCAACTACCTTGTTTTGCCTAGTGAATGATCCTGGTATAAATTTGTAAAAAGTCCTGGTCTCCCGTGACAGACAGGGAGAGAAAAGAGGGGCAGGGAGAGAAAAGAGGGGGAAGAGAAAAGAGGGGGAAGAGAAAAGAGGGGGAAGAGAAAAGAGGGGGAAGAGAAAAAAGGGAAGAGAAAAGAGGGGGAAGAGAAAAGAGGGGGTAGAGAAAAGAGGGGGAAGAGAAAAGAGGGAAGAGAAAAGATGGGAGAGAAAAGAGGGGTGAGAGGAGAGAGGAATGAGGTTGGTTTCTTAGAATTTCCGAGCAACGCTGAGTACTTTCAGATATGAGTTCAAGAGATCAGACGCTTACCGGGGTTAGGGGAAATAGAACACTGGTAAAAGTAGGGTTGGGCATAATCAACATTTTCACCACGATAACGATCCTAAGAAATTTATCACAATAATATATATTTCGCGCAAACCTTTGTTTCAAAAATAAATCTGAAAATGTTCTAGTAAATCTAAATATGTGTTCTCAAAATAAATACATTTTCTTTAGATTTATTAAAATAAAGAGACCTTAATTACCAAATCCTTCCCATGGCTGCACTTCACCTTTCCTTACCTACACTGCTCCCATCACCCTAACATCCCCCTCATTCATCCACCCCTCATCCCATCACTCTCACCTGAGATACTCCCTCCATTTAAAAAGACATTTTTCTTATAAAATGAAAAATATATTAAACAGATTTTCTGAAAATCAAGAATTGTTGAAAAAGGCGTCTTAATAAATGTTTTACATTTTCATAAAGGGTGAGAGTGATGAAGCAGTGTAGGTGAGAAAGAGTGAAGTGCAGAAAGGAGGGGGGGTTTAAGGGTCCCAGGGGGAGAGAGGAAGGGGTTAAGAGGCCGGGGGGAGGAGGTTAAGGGTCCTAAGGAGAGGAATGTGTTTAGGGTAGAGGGGGGTGGGCAGGGGGGGGGGGGTAGGGAAGGAAGCGGTTAAGGGTCCCAAGGGGTTAACAAAAAGAAAGTGAGGATTTCCTACCTTTCACACCAGCCGCTTTTCTCACAAGCTCTCTTTCACCATGCTCTCAAACCTCGTCCCCCTCCCTCTCTGTCAGCAGCATTCAGAAGCAGGAAAGGAGGGGGACGCATGGAAAAAGAAGCAGAGAGATAGCACAGCGGCAGCTTCAAAGCGGCGCTCACTGCATCGCGATAACAGATAATCTCCCATATCAGTACACCAGGAGATTCTGTTATCGCGATATTCTGATGTATCGGTATAGCGCCCAATCCTAGATAAACGCCGACTACGAGTGCCGCGAGACTGTCCCCCGGATAAATCAGCGTTTAGAACCAGTATATCTAAACCATGCTTCTCATTTTTGCATGAACAAAACTACTAGCTAACAGCTAGAATAATGGCCGTACTCACATTTGAAGGATACCAGTCGAAATCCAGGCCGTTTGAAGTTCCATGTGCATGCTGTGCGCAACTTTCTAGAGTGTGATGTGTAAAGAAAATCTATTTATTTAAGGAAAAGCCGTGTCATAAAAACAGGGAGGAGGCAAAAAGAATCCTCCAACGCATTTCGCATCCACAGATGCGCTTTGTCAAGGTGAAACACCTTGGATGATTCTTTTGACTCCCCCCTGTTTTTATGACATCAAGCATGAGCAATGATACCATGATCTAATACCCTTGCAACCCTTGTGAATTTCTCCGCACGTCCTACCAAACATTTAGCAATCTTCTAAAGTACATTTGAACACAGTTAAACCATGAATCACAGATTCTAGAAATCAATCAAAAATTAAAAAAAAAGGCACATGAAATAAAAGATTTAGCTATTTAAAATATAGTAAACTGGCACTTAAAAACAAAAATCAAATAAGTAGCTAAAAATGTTTACACTATAAATGTTTCCATCCGGTCATAGTGATAAAAATTGTAACTATGTTGATTTACAGTAAAATGTAACAACCAGTTGTTTTTTGTAGATCAAGTCAAAATATAACAATTCCTAAAACTTAAGAAATACAACTCATCATTCACAATGCACAGAATCAATTACACATTGTTGAGCTGCAAATAATAATAATAATAATAATAAAGCACCTTGAAAATTAAAAGAGTGGCTCATACCTATAGAAAAATAATTCTAAATGACAGCTGATAACAGCAGCCTGCCTAGTTAGTCACATCTCTCTGCTTCAACAGCTAGCAAAGCAATCTCACTGGGAAAATCAATCCACATAAACCTCACCTACATTCTGTCTGGGGGAAAATCAGATACTGGCTTTGTTTAGAATCTGCTTAAAAAGTCCCACTGCAATATTAAGCAGTTGGATGTGATGTCATCAGAATGCTACTTAAAGAGGCAATCCAGGCAGCTTGAAAAAAAAAAAATTAAATCCTTTTTTTGTTTAAATATACGCAGCATTTGATTACCTTTATTGAAAACTAATTCATTGAAAGCTGCCGATCGATTCATTCTCCCGTGATAAGGTCAGCAAAATCCTGCTTCATAGTGTTCACTAAACTGGCCGCCTTTCAGTTTCAAATCAATTCCTTCAGTCATTGTTAGGCTGAGTCCATGCTGCTGCAGATCGTGCGGAGGCGTCCGTGCGCGGCGCGATCACATTGCCCTAAGGCATTGATCGCACCCATAGACCGCGCGGGCCTGCGCGACAGCAGGAGGGGGCCCGCGTTGCGCGAGGAATCAGTTGAAACTCATTTCTCGGCGTGACGGGCAGGTCACGTAAGCGGGTCTCCCAATGAGGGCGAACCAGCTCCGTAACGTCACTGACACGCCCCTAGAGACACAACCCTGACGGTGCTTCTAGCATGTCCGAAATACGCACCCGCTTCACGCGGGTGACGTCACGGACGCGCACGCCTCCGCGCAGGCGAAGGCTGTATGGACTCAGTGGCTATAATGCATTCTTATAATTACTATGTTAATGTTATTTATTGTTACAGTTTACAGCTCAAACTGCTGGAAACATTGCCAACAAATTATCACAAACAGGAAAGTGTTACAAAGATGTTGCACTGCTTGGGAGGCGACCTAAAGCCTGCTATAGAAATCAAATGATGCTTGGTAAATTAAAACTCATTAAAAATTGCATTAAGAGTTACATTTCAAAAAATAAAAAGGTGGTATGTATTATCTCAAACTAGACTGGTTTATTAAAAAAAAAAAAAAAAAAAACGCTTGTAGGATATTGCTTGGATTGCTCCTTTAAAGGAACCCATGAGCCACTGGTTTAATATATAGGTTGGAAGCAATGGGTCTCTGGAGCTGAACTGCATTTATTTCAGCTCCAGGGACCCCCTCATGCTTCAGTTACTTACCTGGGAAGGTACTGGTGGTTATATAAATGCCCGCTCACGTGGGCCAATAGGAACTGCGATTGGTAATTCCTATTGGTCTGCGTAATGTGGAAGATTTAAGCGTCATTTTGTTTCCCTTGGGGATGCTAATCGGCAGCACCTTCCCAAATAGGTATCGGAAAACAGGGGGTCTGCAAAATTGAAATGCACATCTCCTTTAAAGCACCAATGTCAACTACTCAGCTACTTTTAGATTAGCACCAGTATTCCCCACAGCTACGGAGCACTGAATAATTGTATGGAAGTACTTTGTGTGGCATCAGTGTCCCTCGGGCAGTTCCACGATGTCACGGGATGTTAACCTGACATTGTGGGAGCGTCATTACTGGGATTAGAGGCAGTGTCTGGGAAACGTGGCAGGGGCAAAAAGGGAGGTGGGTGGAACGCCACCTCTCCAAGTTAATATGGAACCCTGAGCACCAAATATAAACTTAAAACACTATTGTACTGGGTCCACAGATATTAACATTCTCTGGCTGCAGATCACTATACGTCACTTACATACCTCAAGGGGCCACATGAACTCCTTTGCAAAAGTTAAGAGCTACAATGTAAAATGTTAAAAGTCTCAATATATCGGTCCTAACGGGCTGTCATTGCATGATTTCCCTATATTTGCCTTTTATAGGTAAAAAAGACTTCCCGGATGGAAAATCTTATCAACTATTTCCAACTAGGGCATGCCTTCATGACCACTATGGCTTCCATGGGGTAAAATACACAGGTGATAGCTACATTATTTGGCCTAGTACAGGGTATTCACTTTGGCTTCTAAGTGGCCCATTTCAGAACCCTAATAAACAAAATAGTTCCCAGCACAGAAAAATAGAGAGGACTGGTAATAAGCAAAAAATGAATATTTAATGTCAAAGCATATAATCACACAAGGATATACAGAATGAAGAATCTGGGAGTAAACTTTACTCCAGGTGCTATATGACACCTGAGGGGAAAGGGTGTAATCGGGGACAGAGGAAAACAAGGGGAAGGAAAACAGAGGTAGGGAGGGGGTAAGGGAGGAAGGGAGGAAGGGAGGGGGTGTGAGGGGGTAAACAATAAACACGAGGAGGATAAAATGATGGGCAAGTAGAGGGGGGCAACGTTTCAGGGATGCACCGTTTTTTCTGGCCCGTTCCCTACAGTCTATAAGACCACAGGTACTTCCCTCTCCCTTGATCCTAACCTCCAAAAAATACACAACAAGGGAACAAAAGACTCAACCAGCTAAATAAGGGAGTAAGCCCAAGTCTGTCTACCAGAATAAAGTCAAAACACTTAAATGTCCCTTTTACCTTGCACTCTTTTGTTAACAAATGAAATGGCATGGAGTCATCTACCTCTAAGCTTTGAGTGGGGGTAATGGTGGGACCCTTTGAAAAAAAAAGCCTTTAATCTGATATTTCTAAAAAATTTAGATAGATCAATATCTATATCGAAAGGATCAATAACCGTGGTCGGGACAAAGGAGAGACCCTTATTCAATACCTGTAGTTGAGTGTCATAGACAATTTTGGGACCGTGTCTGCATCCCTCTCCGTGGTTGGACGGTGGTGACGGTGCTTTCGCCCCGCCCTGCGTATCGACCCCTTGTACCGCCTCTCGGGGGTCGCTGCTCTAAAAAACAAGGAGCTGTACCAGCTGACAAATCACTCTCTGAGTCAAATGCCTCCGTATTTGCAGGGGGCCTTGATGATGATTTTTGACTACACCACTAATGATCTTAACTCCGAAATGCCTCACTGCCAAGAATACACTTTTTCAAGGTTATAGTCCCGTGCGTCCCTAAGAAATTTGGCCCTTTTCCTGCTTTCGATATCTCTACTAAAGGTATTAAGGGCCTCATCAAGTTCTTTCTTCAGATCATTTAACTTGCTTGCTTCTATGAGCCCTTAAGACTATCCTCAAGTGTAGTAATATGGGTTTGTGTTTCTGCTAGGTCTTTATGTATATAGTCAATGGTGAGTATAATTAGGCCAAGAGAACATTTATTTAGAATCCCTTCCCACTTTTCACAGTAATCAGTTTGATCCGAAAACAGTGTGGGTCTTAAATTACATCTTAGTCCCCTGGGGATACGTTTGGCTCGGTAATATTCAGCCAACGTCGTGGCATGGAGCTCTAGGCTAACCTTATGTCTGAGATGTTTCTCAACATCTTTAGGAATGTCAGGGGCATGTTCCTCTGCTAAAAAAATCTCTTTTCCCTATACATAGAGTGGCCTTGCGACCCGCATTTACATTTGTATATGCAAATGTTTTAGTATTAGCATGTGTTGTTCTAGTTTCTTGTGAAAAATACATAAGGTCTGTCAACAGTTGTGGCCCTGGTGCACGTCTACACAGGGAAATATATCAAAAGAAAAAAAGGAGTAGACAGCACTCAATGAAACGAAAAGAAGAAAAAATCAGCGTGAGTGGCCCAACGGAAACAGAGGAGGGCCCTCAACCCTCCCAAACAATAATAATAAACAGCATAGTTCCCAGCACACAAAAATAGAGAGGACTGTTAATAAGCAAAAAATGAATATTTAATGTTAAACATTTCAGAACCTTGGACAAGGACAATCAATGTTCTGCATCCAGCACCTAACACAAGGGAGAGCCACAACTTAAAAAACATTTTTTTTATTAAAAAAGCGTTAACTGCTGCGTTAACATTAACAGACTGCTGAGGATATGTGTTGAGGTGGTCCCCACCTCTTTTGCATACAGTATCATTAGCACAAATGTCCGTTAAAGTGAACGGAAGGCCGTTGTTACTTTAAACACAAGAACGCCTCATTAATGAGCTTTGAAAATCCCCGTTAGCACTTACTGAGACGTATCGTTCAGTAGTTAACGGACTTCTGAGGAGCAGTTCCGTGCTCCATGTATCAGGAAATAGTGCAAAAGTCTATGTATAGAGCCTGTCCCCAAATCTCAGGCATTCTCTCAAGCTCCCACATGATAATACATGAGCAAAATGCTCTAAGTTTGGGAGCAGATTTGCTGTATTGTCTTTGGGAAGTTCTGGAAAGCTGGGTGCTCTTATTGTCAGCTGAAGTTGGAGGTGGATTTTTATACATGGTCGTTCTATTTGTGAACTTACGAAAATCAAAAAAGTTGGAAATTATCAGAGTTCTAAAGCAGCGGTGCGCAAACTGGGGGGGGGGGGCACCCCCCTGACTGCGGGGGGCGCGGGGTTTTGCAGAGGCCCCACTTGCTTCCTGAAGGCACTTAAATTCAGTGCCGGGGAAGTGGCGAAGACCTCTGTAAACGTCACTTACCTTGGCTCCGGCGGCTTCTTAGACGCGTCGCCATGGCAACGTGACGTCATGACGCCGCAGCCGAGGTAAGAGGGGAGGGGGGCGGAGAGAGGGGAACCGCCGGCAGGGGGGCACAGGGAAAAAAGTTTGCGCTCCCCTGTTCTAAAGAATCAAATATGAACACTCTGACAAAAAAACAAACAATCCAACAGTATTGGATGCATAAAACCCCACCAAGCATTGATCTTTTGAAAGAGAAGCTATTATTTCGGTTTAATTTGAACTGTATAGAAATAAATACAAATATACCAGGACAAATAAATTCTTCCAAATTTGGGAACATTTTATTGGTACTCTACCTTGAAAAACAAGACGTATATTCAACGATATTAAATATACTGAGTGGTTCACCCTCAGCCTGCTTCAAAGAGAACTTCCTGGTAAAATAGAAAAGAACTGTGCACACTAACCACTGTAGCTTGTATATGTTCGTACATATTATTATTATTTTGTTCCAGCCCCTATACATACTACATACAGTACATACTTTTGAGAGGAGAATCAAAGTTACTCTTTTATGGTATTTTTTATTCTACATATTTGGTATCCTTATTTCCTTCTACATCCTTATTTCTTCTACATAATTGGTATTGTCATTTTAGATGTCTTCATTCTTAAATGTGTACGGTGTATTAAATGAAAGACCTGTTTATTTACTTCTATATTGATCTATTGTACAAACTGCGCATGTACATCATCATGATATTATATGTTGGTAATATTTTATCATCATCCTTCATTAAAGAGAAACAGAAAAAAAGAAAAAAAGAAAAAAAGAAAAACTCCTAATTAGACAGAAGGGATCACAGAGAGAACTCTTGGTGCCGAATGTTGCTCACCTCTGGCAAACCTACTCTGTAGATGTTCTACAATACTTTGCAACATAACCACTTCAGTGTTGCAGGGACCTTTCTTTATCAGCGGTGGGCAAACCCAGTCCACAAAGCCCGCCAACAGGTTAGGTTTTAAGGATATCCCTGCTTCAGCACAGGCGGCTCAACCAGTGGCTCAGTTGAAGACTGATATCCTTAAAACCTGACCTGTTGGTGGCCTTTGAGGACAGAGGTTGCCCACTTGGCCAGAGGTGAGCAACTTTCGGCACCAAGAGTTCTCTCTGTTACCCCTTCTGTCTATTTAGCAGTTTATATTTTTCCTTAATTTTCTGTTTCTTTTTAATGAAAGATGATGATAAAATATTATTGTATTTCAGTTGAAGACTGAGCCACTGATTTAGCCGCCTGTGCTGAAGCAGGGATATCCTGAAAACCTGGCCTGTTGGCGGCCCTTGATGACTGGGGTTGTTTGCCTAGCTCTGTTCTATATCCTGCTGCCGACCTCAGATCTTCGGTAGCGCTCACAAAACTATATATCTTTCACATCCTAGGACTTCTACCTGCAATCAATACCACTTCTTCCTAAAAACGTTTCCGCCGTTTCCTTTATTTTCTGAATAAGCTTTCCATTGCCAGCAGGCTTTGCAACAATAAAGACGTTTAAGTTTGTGCATTACAATAATATATAGCTTACACAAAAATAAATGCACTGCTCACCGACTTTAGTTTGCAAAGCGATTGACAATTGTAACTGAAAGCTTATATTTTACATACATCTTAATACAGCAAAGGCAATATTTCGTTCTACATTCAAATGTAGATTCCTGGTAACAATTCAACTCATAATGGGATCCTGATGGCTTCATGTATTTAAATAGGCCATCACTTCTAATCCTAATTCATGTGCTACATTATAATTCAAAGTATCCAAAAAAGAAAGAGGACTTTTGCCCTACCTTATCAGGAAAAATGTGATGGTTTGCCGTCAAGAGAAATAGGAATAGCTATATATTTAAAAAGAACAAGACATTTGCAAAACAGACTGGGCGTTTTTTTTTAACAGTCTTACTTAAATATTTAGTACATTAAAAAAGATATATTGTTACTTGCGGCTGAGGCTTCTAATTCTTAACATATATTTAAGGCTTTTGAGACTGTTGCCTTGGTAATTCCAAACTCTGTTTAATTAAAGCTCCTCAAGTTACAATGCTTGCCATAGCTTTACGACCAATTTTTTTCTACCTGAATGATACATAAAACAATGATCTGTTGCTTTTTTTCACAAAGTTTCAAATGCATTTCCTATATATATATATATATATATATATATATATATATATATATATATATATATATATATATATATATACTGTATGCAAATACAACTGTATGCTCATCTGCATGTCTTAGGCAGGTCTGCAACCCCGCCTTTCCCCATCATCACCCAGCATACAGCACTTCCACTGCAGCAAGGGATTCTGGGAAATGACATGCAAATGAGCACACAGTGTCACTTTTTGCCTCAAAAACCATTTTTAACATGGTTCCCTATAGGCTTAAGCTTGCTGCATGGTCACAGCTTTGAGCACAGTCAGGGTTAAGGTGCATACCCAGAAAACCACCCACAGACAGCTGTTTCGACCTTGATGGGTCTTATCAGTGTGGGGTTGATTTTAACTGGGTATGCAAGAGAGGCTATGGGATAGGCTATACCATAATACTGAGTTAAGTTATGGTGAGTTAAAAAAGTGACAAAAACCCTCCACAGGAAAGCAAATATGCAAATACAACTGTATGCTCATCTGCATGTCTTAGGCAGGTCTGCAACCCCGCCTTTCCCCATCATCACCCAGCATACAGCACTTCCACTGCAGCAAGGGATTCTGGGAAATGACATGCAAATGAGCACACAGTGTCACTTTTTGCCTCAATAACCATTTTTAACATGGTTCCCTATAGGCTTAAGCTTGCTGCATGGTCACAGCTTTGAGCACAGCCAGGGTTAAGGTGCATACCCAGAAAACCACCCACAGACAGCTGTTTCGACCTTGATGGGTCTCATCAGGGTGGGGTTGATTTTAACTGGGTATGCATGAGAGGCCATGGGATAGGCTATACCATAATATATATATATATATCTCTTAAACTAAACTATACGAACTTCAAGGCATTGTTGACATAAAATAAAATAAAGGTATACATACATACAAGAAATGTATGCAGTTTAAGGTATTTTTAAAGCAGCCAATCCTCTAGACATGAACCACTGTATTTTTAGCTCTGTGGACCCCCTTATTTCCAAGATTCCCACTGGTGCAGGTGCTCTTTCCTATATCTACAAAGATGGCACCCTTGTTCATCCAACAGGAAGCTGCAACATCATCCCTCCAATGATAATGCGACCATCCTTCTTTTGACTGGCAAGACCAGAAGAAATTGGCAACCATTGTCATTTCCCAAATGGGAACAAAAACACCCACAACTAAACCGGTAAGTCTCTCAAACCTGGGGATCCCTGGAGCTATACATAGTGTGGCTGAGCTCTGTAGGACCCCTCGGTCCTTCTGTAGGACCAGTGGTTTGACATGCAGTTGTCTTTTTTCTGCATTAGGTTTTGGATACAGACTGTCAGACATCTGCAATTTACAGCAAAACAAGGTTGTTAAAGCGTTTTTCATATATACATTATTCTTTGGGGGTGGACAATTGGATATTGTGGCATTGGTGACGCAGTGAGATTCTGACACGAATGAAGTCAGACCCCACCAGCTATTTACGAACGACTGATTGGACAGTATGGGATAATCGCTTTGAGATTGAACGCGGGTGCCAACATAAGTACATTATTGCCATCAATGCATACCACATCGCAGCTGTCATTTGCACATGCATACTGTACACAAAGACTTTTACTCTGTTGGTCACTGAGCGATAAAGGGCACAAGAAAACCAATAATGCTGCTCGGGTTGCAAATAAAAAGACAATGACCTCCTATGTTAATCCCACCATGGGAGTTGTCATTATTGGGATGTTGCTACAGACATACCAGCAATGTTTTGTGAAAGTCTAGCTATCTGCTGGTTTCCTTGACAGGTGAGCAATCTATGTACACCAGAGAAACAAGAGGTACTTACCGAGGTCAGTGTTTGGGCCTGCTAGGAGCTGTTTGAATTTCTCTAGCCGAAATACTTCTATTTCAGTTAGCCCTGCGCTGCTTGAGGTGACTTGGTCTGCCAGCTTGGCCACAAATGGAACAGATGTCGGCTGGGGAACAGACTGCCGTCTCAGCAGAGGGAGCTTGTCACCTGCATTATTATTTGAAGAACAAGTAAACATTTAGCCACTTTTAAATCCATTCTCATGAAATAACATTGTACTGTTCTGATACATGTATTATAATTTACCGCAGGGTGGAAAATATAGATTCCATTTTGCTCAACGCAGACCTATCACGCAGTCAAAAGCCTACGAAACGTTAGACTACCAACATGCCCTTTATAATAAAATTAATACAAACTATCACCCGCTCATGGAAATGACATGCAATTAATGTTGGGACTAATAGTTAATAGCGATTTTTGTTGGTTTGTTTTTACATTTAAAAACACTTGTACATTTCTAAGCGTACTTCTATAGAGGGAATGAATGAACAAAAATCTCTAGTATTACCATACAATGTAATTTCAGTCAAGTAGAAAATTAGACCCTATCAGTAGTATGCTTCGTGGAATGCATTTTGAGGTCAATTACATGTTTTCTATATAAAAAATAAAATAATTTAATGCTATATGTTTATAAAAATGATATGACAAAGAAAACATTGAAAACGCCAGTGATCTGCATGATCGGTATTTAGAGTAATGATATATATATATATATATATATATATATATATATATATATATATATATATATATATATATATATATATATATATAAAAATACCGATCATGCAGATCACTGGTGTTTTCAATGTTTTCTTTGTCATATCATTATTATAAACATAGCATTAATTTTTTTTAGAGAGAGAAGAAAAAGCTCCCGATCCTAGTGTAATATCGTTGAGAAAAATATCATGGTCTTGAACATAAACAATTTAAAACTCACAAACATCCGAAGTATTAGTACGTGTAATGAGAATATTCATGCCCCAATGTAAACCAGGATGCTGCTCCGTTTGAATTGCTCTGCTCCAGCTATCACGAGGTCACCTCCTCAAGAGTTCACCCAGTAGGTGTTATCGCTTTGAGAGTCCTGCAGCAACCCAAAGTAGGCACGCAGCGTTCTGGTCAGGGGAGTTCCCAATCCTCGGGGTAGAGTATATACTCCTCCACCGGCGTAGTGATTCAGTTGTAAGCCACACTGCTTCCCCATGGCCTAAATGAAGACTTCAAACTAGGTTGCTTCATACAGTATGAACTGTTCCAGTCCTGTTCATACTCATCTGTTTTATTATGTGCATTATCTGTTCCCATTTCAGTAACTTACATCATGTATTATGGTCAGAATGTGACTATGTTTACACATCTTTTTTGTCCCCTCCTTTTTGGACACTATAGTGGACTCCCACTTCATAGACCAGTTATATGTACCATGCCTTTGCAGGTACTTCCCTGTGTTAGGATCTTGCCCACACAGTTTTGCCTGCGTTTTCAATCCTTAGTCCACATGTTCCCCCTCCCTCCATTTGCACTTCCCCCTGTGTATCCCTTGCGTATCACAGTACCGCAGCCCTTGCATCAGTGGCCGTGTTTCTACACCACGCATGCGTACCAGTTTTCCTCATTACCATGGCTACCAATGACGCAGATGCAGCCGTGAGCATAAGATTAAGCTGGGATCTTCTGCCAATGGGTCGCTGCACCACGTAATGTTACTCTCGGAGCACTGCAGTTCTGACTACACAACGCTACGCATGCGCATTGACTTTGCCTCTTGAGGATCACCATGGCTACCATGGACGCTTCAACAGCAGGGAGCGGGAGATCAGCTGTTATTCCCCCACCACGGGCTCCTGCAACACGTGATACCACTTGCAATCAAGCCTTTATTACCGAGCCACAACAGCTGCACTGGGTTACAGGCTACATATTTGTTTCATTGATGGCTTAATTGTTTTGTCTTGCATTATGGGTATTTGTGTGTGTTTGTGTCATTATGTCTATACTGTACATATATATATATATATATATATATATATATATATATATATATATATATATATATTTATATTTTTATTCAGTAAGTACATTTCTGTGTAGTAGCCACAACAGTCTCTAAACAGTACATAAATACTTACAGTATACTGTAGTGAACAAAGTACTTACTTGTGTGCGCATAAAAGATGGCTAATGGACTAGGTCTCTGAAATGAAACCAGTCCCTTAAAATGGCTGCCTCATTGAAGCGCCATTTTAACTTAAAATACAACATGAGCACCAAATGATGACAATTTGTCGAAAAAAAGTCTGTATTAAATTATCCAAAAAATAATAACTAATATTCTCTGTAAACTGAATCACCAAGTCTTTTTGTAAAGTGACAGACCAACCCAATAGATCGCTGCAGCCTGCGTGCAAGGGAATGTCCTAAATATAATGCCTGGTAAACAAAAATCCACCAGGAAGAAACACATGCCAAATGAATCATTAACAGTGAAACAAGTCATTAAAAATGTTCATAAAGTAAAAACGAAGAGCCTAGTCTAAACAGATATAACTAAAAGAAAGAATGGGAGTCACAAGCAAGCTATGATACAAGGTTTTGAGTTAAATGATCGAGATATTAGATCAAGACCAGTTAGTTATAAGTTCGAAAAAAGAAAAAAAAATGGGTATCGCAAATATGTATTCAATTATGTAACATTATACAATAACCTATGTACATGTAAATACAATATGCTACAATGTAATATTTTGAAATGTGTCTGTAAACACCCTAATAAAAAGATACTTTAAAGAAAATGTTCATAAAAATACAACGTATAAAACTGGGAAGTTTAGAGAGAATTTGGCCTGCAAACCACAAAATGCTTTTAATTTGAATAAGAGATCAAAATTAGCACAAAGTAATTAAGTTTAATTGTTTCTTAAATTACTCGCCAATGATTAACATTAAAGGGGAAAGTTGACAGGAAAAGTTTAGAGCAAGGAACAAACAAATTATTATTTTTTGCATAACACATTCTCAACCATAACCTATAAACACCAAATTACCTTTTCTTTTCTAATTTAAAATAATGGTCGTTGCTGAACAATGAACTAGAACACTCATCGATCAACTCCAATTAATAATGGTTCTGCAGCACCAAACTGGCCTTTTCCCAAAGTCTTTAAATGTATTCAAGGTGACATTTGAAACAACAAATACAATTACACACTATTGTTACACATTATTTAAACCCAGGAAGGAATATATTTGCCCAATTATCACAAACAAACATGGTCACAACAGAATAATGATTATTTAATTACACTAAATAGTTAGGGCCATTTTATGAACTTCACACATCGCAATATCCTTCAGCTTTGACCATATGTGGAAGTCAGTGGATCAGGACTGTGCAATGTGCTCCAAGCACAGAGAATTGGACTCCATTTGCAGGCAGCGGCATATGTATGAATCTTTCAGAACTTCCTTCTCACATTTGGCGCAGATCTCTTTGAAGCAGAAGCTGAGACCCACTAAACCTGGTGGATTTATTCAGTGGAAACAGTGGAGGAAAACTGTACCAGTTATAGGTATAACTTTTGGTACATCTCATTGCAATATTGCAGGACTCTCTCATTCCCCAAAACACTCATGGTACAAGTGGCGCAAAAATAAAAATAGAGTTAAATAATTACGCAACTTGCCCCAGTTTTGCAGCAATGTTCAAGTTTGCAAAACGTGATACATATCCCCAGACTGACAACATCTGCGCTTGCTCTTAAAGCAGCAAAAACCCTTGCACTAAAAAAAAAAATGTTGTTATAGGATTGAAGCAGGGGGTCTCCGGAGCAGAACCCCTTTCATTTCAGCACCGGTGAAAACCTGCTTCCAGAGATACTTACCTCTGTAGGTGGTGCCGGTATCTCTGCATCCAGGGAACTTGTGTGCCTGACGAAATGGTGGCGTTAAATTGTCCAGCATCACGCGAGCCAATAGGAAGCTGACACATCTTCCCTTGCAGCTTCCTATTGGCCAGCATGACCTGGACATTTAAGCTCCAAAGAGATACCGGCACCCCTATGGAGGTACAGATCTCCGGAATCAAGGGGGCCGCAGCTCAAATTAACAGGGATCCAGCTCCGGAGACACCTGCTTCAATCCTATAAGATAAAAAAAAGAAAGATACTATATATGTAGTGCAAGGGGTTTTGCTGCTTTCATTCAGAGCATTTGTTGTAAATAAAACTCCTTTAGACTTTCACTTTTCCTTGCAGCATGTGGATTTCCAGTCAGTTATAGGTAGAAAATAATGTATTCCAGGTGACATTTTTCTCCCCATCTCTGAAATATATATTTTATTCAACTCTGTTCATACCTATTCCACAAAAACAACAATATAAAGTCATCACACTCTAGTAAAAAAAAAAAAATTTAAATGCAAATTTTAAAAGAAATCCAAGTAATTTTCTACTGGATGAGCACACCATAAGACATGGGATTGGATCAGTACTTTGGGAAGGATGGTGACGGAGGTTTAGCAAAATCCTTTCCGGGTTTTCAGATTCCGGTTCGGGATTTTGCTCTGCTTGCCCTCTGTGTTGAATCGACTATCTGTGTCACTGGCAACTTCCTTTAAAAAGGACAGCCCCGTGAGCAGGAAGTTGCCGAGCAAAGTTCCAGTTCATGCAACGAGATTATACCTATTGTTTCTTCCACATTACCAGACCCGGCTCAATTATCCTTGTTATCAGCCTGCCTCAACTTCTGCATCCACACCGACTACGCAACTCTGCTGCCAGCCCTGACCTTTGACCTACGACGCACTACTATAATCAGGAACCTGTCCCTCGGCTCAGGTCGGTTCTTTCACCTTCCTACCTCAGCCCTGTGGGTGCCGCTTCCTACTTGAGACGAGCATCGTTACAGTGACTACTTTCTTGTATACCCAGGGCTTCTAGGAAATTCTCCACTTCTTCTGGAAATCTTAACAAGAATTGCTTTCCATCTCTTTTAAAGACAGACAGATGAAATGGGAAGACCCATCTGTAGCGGATCTCATTATCTCCGCAATATCACAAAGATACGCCCTTTCCTCTGTTACTCGACTGCTAAAACTCTGACTCTGGCCCTCATTCACTCCCGTCTCGATTACTGCAACCTCCTGCTGTCCGGCCTCCCTGCCTCTCACCTGTCTCCCCTACAATCTATCCTAAACACTGCTGCCAGAATCACTCTACTCTTTCCTAAATCTGTCTCCGCGTCTCCCCTCCTGAAATCCCTCTCCTGGCTTCCTATCAAATCCCGCATCACATACTCAATTCTCCTCCTCACTTTTAAAGCTTTACACTCTTCTGCCCCTCCTAACATCTCAGCCCTAATTTCTCGCTATGCACCATCCCGACTCTTGCGTTCTTCTCAAGGATGTCTTCTTTGTACCCCCTTTGTATCTAAAGCCCTCTCCCGCCTTAAACCTTTCAAACTTTCTGCCCCGCACCTCTGGAATGCCCTTCCCCTCAATACCCGGCTAGTACCCTCTCTATCCACCTTTAAGACGCACCTTAAGACACATTTGCTTAAAGAAGCATATGAATAGCACTGTGGATCAGCCTGGACACATGATACATAAAGCTTGGCCACCTGCAGACGCACTAACTAGAATTCCCTCCTTCTGTCTCTATTCGTTCCCCTACTTACCAATTAGATTGTAAGCTCCTCGGAGCAGGGACTCCTCTTCCTTAATGTTACTCTTACAGTGTGTCTGAAGCACTTATTCCCATGACCTGTTATTTATATTATTTGTTATTTATATGATTACAACATGTATTACTACTGTGAAGCGCTATGTATATTTATGGCGTTATATAAATAAAGACATACAACACAATTATCTCTAAGAACCGCCGTGACTGGGCGGAGGCCTCTCCTTCTTTAGATTGTTGATCTAGATAGGTCTTGGAAGATCTGGATCTTGGAACCTTCAAATTGCACAAATTCTTGGTTCCGCAGCCTCTTGTTATTTTCTCTTTGATAGTGTAATAGTGAAGTTTAACTATTACGTCCTTGCATCTCCGAGGATCTGTGAATTTTGGGCCCAAGGCTCGGTGTGCTCTGTCCATATGAAGGTCACTTGATAAAAGTGAAGAGTCTATTTGGGTAAACAAGTTCGTCAAGTAGCGTTGTAGGTCAACCGGTTCCACTGTTTCGGGGATATTTCTGAGTTTTTGCCTCCTTTCCCGGTACTCCAGATCATCAACGGTGTCATGTAGATTCCTGATCTTGTTGTTAAGAAAAAACAATTCTTCCTCCATTGAGCCCTGACTCTGCAGGGATTCTTCAAGTTTGTTTTCCAGCTGTAATGTTCGTTCTGTCACTACAGTCAAACTTGTTTGAAAATCAGACACAGCCTTGTCCAGAGCCACTTGAAACACCCCTTGCATCTCTGTAAATATAGCTTTTAAGGCTTTTTGGGGTGATTTGGGCATTTTCTTCAGTTTCTTGTTCTCCATCTGTGTCTTTAACATTTCCTTCTTCTTGTTGCATATCATCCCGTGCCTGTGAGTGCCCCTGCACGGGCGCCATCTTGGGAGTCAGGAGATGGAACCTTCTGAAGGTACCAGGAGACTGACGGGGTCGCTGGCTTGCGATCTCTCTTAGGCAGAGGCATCCTCGGGGGTTCCGTCGGTAGGGGAGGTTATTTTAAAACTTTTTGCGGCGGTTTGGAGGGCTATTTATAGTGCGATCTCATCGGAGAACACGGAGCTGTTCAGAGTGCTCCCATTCTCCTCGACGCTGCGTGCGCGCCCCCGATTTGTATGTTTTTAAACAGTATGAGACAAGTAATAAAGAAAGAGTTAATAACGATAACATGTTTAGTGTTATTGTTTTTGTATGCGTTGCACCTCAATAGCACTCCAGTAAATATAGTAAAAATAAAAAGTTATTTTTAAAAAAAAATCCATTTACTGGGTACATTTACCAGAAGTATCTTTATTGAGGTTACATATTCCTCCTACAGGTGTCGGTCCCGGTAGGAACTGTTGACAACCGAAACACATGGGAGGAACATGTAACCTCAATAAAGATACTTTTTCTTTAAAAAAAATTGAATCTGTTCCAAAACAGGATCTACTACAGGATTAGACCCCCGACACCATATGGTACACCACTAATATCTGTTTCAGTACAGTGAGTACTAGCAAACTCTTACTAATCTTATTTTCTGACCCTACCAGAACACACTGGATTGGATTTATATTTCTGTTGGTTCATGAAAAAAAAAGTTTTAAAAAAAAGAACTCCATATGCTATTCAGTACTAGCTAAAAATATTGCAACTCTGTGGTTCTCGCTTATCCCTATATGTCTACGAGTATGCCCATGCCCGTTACACACCAGATTTTGAGCACCAAGTTAGACCTTATAGCAGGGGTGCGCAAACTGGGGGGCATACCGCGGGATCACATGACAACGTGTTGTGAAGTCAGAAGATGCCGGACACCAGCTATGGGGGGGGGGGAATGGGGTGAGCAGGTGAGGAGAGCAGGCAGGGGGGGGCGCAAACTGAAAAGTTTGCTTCTCCCTACCTTATAACATGCTCCTGTCGGCTAAGGAACACCAAAACCGGTAGCCAAATGTGGTGTGGTGTCCATTGCATGTTTTAAGCACTCTAGTATGAGTTAGTACATCTGTAAGGCTGGAACCCAGAATTAAGGAGAATGGCCTGGTGAGAAAGTCATTGGATAATTACAGGGCATATATCAAGTTACCAGACTCAAAAACTTAGAAAGCAAATGACCGTGTATAATACACATAACAAATAAAAAAATAAAACTTTAAAACAATACAAATGTTTATAATTTCCAACTTTTACATTATGAGGCAGTCCTGCCAGGGACAAAAGTGAATTAAGTGTGGCATGTTTAATAGGTTAAAAATGAAATAAGAGTAACAATGTGCACACAGCTCTAAAAGGTACAACAAGGAAGGAGCATGACGACTTTCCTACTCCGCATTGTTAACTCTTCCGGGAAGTACACGGCAGAGTTATATGAGCAATAAGTAAATGGTTCTTAGCTCAGTCCAGTCCAATTACATCATCTGAACTCCAAAGCCGCCTTCCATCTGGGTGACGCGATTACTTAACATTCCACTTACATAGTATACATACTATAATAAATATACTCAACTGAAATAATTAAACATTAATAGGCATTAAGGCCATTTGTTCATGTATTCAGGATTATCACAGTGTAGAGTGCTTATGAATTACAGCACATTTTACAAGAACGTCAGGTAACTGTGTGTTACATCTGTTTCAACGGCGTGCTGAAAAATCTATTTATATCCATGGACTAAATGTTAATCTTTATGTGAATAGATGTTTAATGGCATCACCTAACAGAAAAACATGTTTTGATAGCCAAACTGTAAAAGCTTTAGGTTGCAGAAAAACATTTATGACTACACCTGAGAGAAATTGCAGATGTGTGAATCTGCCCTCTGCTAATCTCGAGACATTCACAATAAATCTACTCTAACAGTCATGAGTGTGAAAACCTTAAAGACTTCAATGCTGTCGTGGTTGACGGAACAGATGAAGGAAAAGAGAGGGCAGGCAAAGAAGCAAAGTACAGCTTAGGCCTCGTCCATGTTGCCTGGGTGCTTGCGGAAGCGTGCTGACGCGCACTCCCGCTCAGCACTGAGCCCCTACAGCCGCAATTAGAGCGGCTTTAGTAGGGGCTCACCTGTGCTTCCGCGCACTTGCGGAAGCGCAGGTCTTAGGGGAATTTAAAATTCCCCCGCTTGCCGGCGAGACAGGCCGGTCACGTGAGCGGTTCGCCTAATGAGGGCGAACCAGCTCCGTGACGTCACTGGCCCGCCCCCGGCCAGTGACGCGCCCGTCCCCGGACAGCCCCCTGACGGCTGCTGAGAGCGCTTGCGGTAAGCAACCGCAAGGCCAGGGAAAGCCTGAGCCTCAGCGCGCCTCAGCACGCCAGCGGTAAGCGTGTCCGAGGCCTTAGTTGAATAAATCTACCTGCAAGAGGTAGCGATTGGGCTGGGCTTAACAGCAGGAAAAATATCCGGGGCAACAGAATATAGCCAAGGCCGTGATTATACCGAAAAATGGGTGCGGCGTCGCACGTGACAAAACAAGTCATTTACATCCAATGAAAGTGCTCATACCGCAAGCGACGGTCGCGGTGCTGCAAAGCGGACGGCTGGGAAAGAGACAGAGAAATTTGTGGGGTTTTTTGCGACGTCCGTGTCACGTGAGCGGTTCAGCCAATGAGGGCGAACCGTTCACAGCCACGCCTCCTCTGCCCTGTCTCCCTGGTATAATCAAGATGTTGCTCGGAGGCAGCGCTGGGTGACATCACAGAATAGCGCTGCTGCCTTGCAGCACTTGGTATAATCAAGGCCTTACATAGAAATACTGCACTGTCATAAGGGGGTGGATGGGAGAAAGAGGAAAAATGAATAGCCTGAAGACTTTTGTTACTGCTGTGCGTACAAATTCTTTTAATTTGAGAAACACCTAATTGCAGTGACATGGGATGATTTGGATATTGTGTCTATAGGGGAGTCATGTATAATGAAAATCAGGGATGGGACACCGCTATACCAGGTTGTACACTATTTAGAAGAGACAGCCTGTCTAATCTCTTATTGTTTCTGTAGATCAACCCAGTATAAAAAATAAAGCACATCAGCCTTTTCTCCAGTACCCTGTATTAAAGTAGCCTTGATGGTATTCTTCACATAAAGGGGCAACACCTCCTCCCGTCTGTATTTTTATCCCATACCGGTCCCAAGTTCTAGTATCCTTATTATCCAGGAGAAGATCAGATTTGTTGTACAGTACAGTAAGTGGTGATACCTTTTTGGCTTCTTCTTCAAGTGTACTGGCAGTATCTACGAAGATTCAAAAGCTCTGTACACAACAGTACATTTCATCTCTGTTCATCCGCAAAAAAGCATCACAAGATACAAGAAATCTCTTTAGGTGAGCAAATTAATTTTGTGGAAGTAAAGCAACATTTAGGTGCCCAATTAGACAGCTGAACAGAACAGAACATAAGTAGAAACTTCAGAGAGCCCCCACGTCATATGAATACGTAGCAAAGGTAAAGTTCAAGGACATTACCGTACAAAGATACGTAACAGTTGATAGTATGGTCACAAAATAACAAAAAGACAGGGTTGCAGACATGTCAGACATGCAAATACACCACAAGTGATATTTTTATTTTCTATACACTGGGTGGTGGAGGGGTTTTGTCCCTTTTTTTTTTTTTACTCATCATAACATTTTCAATGTCTGGTTAAACGCACGTACCAACTTCACGTGGCACAGCCAGAAACCAACCTCACACTGACGAGACCCAAAAGGTCGGAACGGCTGTCTGTGACTAGGGTTACTGGCTTCTTTAACCTAGACTGTGCTGAAAAGCTGTGTAATGTGACAGTCATAAACTTACTGCACCGACACACTTTATTCGAGCAAATACCTGGTATGTACCTGGCAGATACCTGGAATGCGCCGCTCCTCACCTCTGACAAGCCCCGTTGCGTTTGCCTTCCCAGCCTGGGTTCATGCCTGGCTGACGGGTGGCTGATCTGTTAAATGATAATGATTAGGATTTAATAGGCTGCAATGCTTCGCGTGTCTACCAGATGGCATAAATTCATGAATTGTAATGCAGTATATATATATATACTGTGCAGTATTGCAGCCAGAGGGAATAAAATGCTTCAATCCCTGCCTGGAAAATAACCCAATATACTCGGGCAGAAAACAGTCACAAACCTCAATACACCCGGGTATACCCGAATTCGTGGGACTAGCCGAGCTCGAATAAAGTGTGTCGCCAGTGTATAGGGGTCCATGTTAAAATGGATGAGAAGTAAAGAGTGACTCACTGTGCTCATTTGCATGTCATTACCCAGAAACCCTGGCTGTTTCGGTTCGTAGTAAGAACCTTGATAAAGGATCCCCGCCTGAAATTCCGGGCATTATTCATTCAGTAATGGCCCGGAATGTTTGGCATCCTGCCAAGTTTTTCAGCTAATCAACTTTGAGTTCTCATACATACTGAGTGGGGCCAGCTCTTAGGGAAGGTGATTGGACAGGAGGCGCCAGGAAGGCACTTACTACTCCCCCACCCTGTCTGCAGAGAGACCGTGAGGAGAAAGGTATGTGCGTGTGCAGTGTGTTTGGTGGGTGGGGGTGTTTTGTGGGTGTGTATTGAGGGGGGGCTGCAAAGTGTGTGTGTATTGGGGGGCTAAGAGAGTGTGTGTGTGTGTGTGTGTATTGAGGGGGGCTGCAGAGTGTGTGTGTGTTGAGGGGGGCTGAAGAGTGTGCGTGTGAGTATTGAGAGGGCTGCAGACTGTGTGTGTGTGTTTGTGTATTGAGGGGGGCTGTAGTGTGTGTGTGTGAATTGATAAAAATCAATGAGTATAAAAGTGTATTTTTTTATGGGGGGGGTGGGGGAGAACATATTTAGCCTATAATAGTAATAATCCACTCAGAACAGGGGATTACTGGCCAATAATGCCCTTGCTGGGTTAAAGTCCCAAGGCTTCCAACTCTTCCAGCCCAGGCATTATTGGCCAGTAATGCCCTGCTCTTCGTAGATTATTACTCAAATATAGACATATTGCACTATATTTTACACTTCTTTTACATAGTTTATGTGGAAACATCTACAATCAAATCTTTAATTGAGATTTAGCCATCTCAGCTGTAAGGTCATCTTATATATTATTTTTCCTGTAAAGAGTCACTTGGCTGTTTTTAACCACCTGAGTGCATTTGCGCTCCTTTTTGGGGTTTATTTCACTTTTTGAGATGCCTGGGTTTGTCTCAGTGTTGAGCAGCACAGCACTTATGGTTTAACATTGCTGTTGTTAGTATATTCACAGATTACTACCTATTTTACTTTGAAGTCACTTGCATTTGTTTTTTGCACCTGCTTTAAGAAACACACACACACACCTTCTCCTCAGGTATCTTAGATTGTATGTACAAAGAGGCACATGTGCACAGACGCAATTGCGTAAAAAAAATTAGTTTTTGTCAAACGGAACAAATTTCTAAAATGCATCTCTACTTTTACAATTTGGCATATGCTGCGCTAGCTAGTATTCTGCACTAACAAATGTAAACAAAAACCCGCTTACGCCACATTTAACTTGACTGCGAAAACCAACGCAGAAAACCATCAAGAAAGGCAACCCAAGCCGCACAATTATAATACCAATAAGCAAGTGTAACTCTGCCCACTTGCTCCATAAATCCCTCATCTCATCAGACGTAGCTGAAAATGGTGAAATTAAATTATATACGTAGATACTGCCTGATATATTTCAGCCCGTGTTGCAACAAAATAACGCTTTTCCACAGGATTTTGCACTTTGAAACATGGAGCCCCTTAAATTTCAAGCTCGCTCCTCAGATTATAAACTCCTTGGAGCAGGGCCCTCCTTACCTACTGTACCAGTGTGTGTTAATATTGATATTATACTGTGCTGCTCAATATGTTTGGGTGATATAAATAACAGGGGGCATTAAGTTTCCTACCCTTGACTTTCCTTGAGTCTACAGAGATCATACATTTCCCGGATTAATAATAGAACTGATGTTACTGAAGGTTTATGATGCCAACTATAGAGCATTTTGTTCTCCGTGGTTATTATAAAAAGTGCTGTATTTATTTTCCTACTTGTACAATTATACTATGCTGCATTATATTATTAAACAATCTTCATACGGATTTGGCTCTTAACATTATTTGTGGTGACTAAAATGTTTCCTATAATTGCAAATATTCAATTTCTTAGGCAAATGTATGATCACATTGTAAGCTTTACCATGGCATAGGCACTAGCATGTTTTCTGGGGCGGTGATCGGGCAGACCACTGCACTGCCTGCTTCATTGACAAGAAACGAGAGCCACCTCCACTTCTGTTTCTGGCACTGTCTGGTCGCAGTCATGTGATCATCAAGGAGCGATCATATAACCCAGAAGTGCCAGTCTGCGGCACTTTAAGAATTAAAGCAACAGTCCCATCTATTTTTTTAATTTTATTATTATTATACATTTTTTTATAGAATCTGAACTGGATGGTTTTCCGGTGTGGCTCATAGTTCTGGGGACCCCGCGCTTCCCATGACATTTACCTTTGTGTGCTAAATTAAGTAGAAACAAAGATGGCTGTTGGGTTCGTCCAATAGGAAGCTGCCATTGCAGGCTCTGATGCAATTGCGGATACTTATCGGCTTGTGAGGATGGGACTTCAATAGCAGCCATATTGATTTCCAAAAACAATGGGACATTAAAAGGATAATTATCTCAGGAACTGGTGAGTCCCTGGAGATATAAATAGCTCACTTCAGCTCCAAGGCACACCTCGGAGCAAATCCTGTAAAAAATACATAAATAAAAAAGTGTGTGTGTGTGCGTGTGCGTGAGCGTGTGCAGGGGAGGATTGCTGCTTTCAAGAGGACACATTTATTCTAACTAATCCTTTATCAGATGTCGGCACCTACTCAGATTTCTCTTTTCCTTCGTAAAATTAGATTAAGTTAGATTAGAATAATTTCTAAATGCAACTACAGTAGTATCACACCCACCTCCTTACTCTCAAAATGTCAGTAGCACTTTGTGCAGACAACTGCCGGCAGCATTCACTGACATCACAATTTTATTAAAGACCACTGCTATTGTCATATAATCAATCAATGAAATAGTTAGAACTTAGAGAATATTACAGATGTAATATTATTTAGTAAAATTAACTCTTTCAGTGATTGCAATGAAATTCCAAACCGCCTAAGGCCAGGTCCCCGCTGCAGTGCCCGCTAGGATAAGAGCCGCCCCTCAATGGGGCCGGGCCTTCAACAAGAGTTGGCCTCCGAGCGGGGTGGCCAGTTTTTCCTGAGGACCGGAAAATTGAGCTCAATACTGGCGCGAGCATGGTGGCAGCGCCCCCCCGCGGTTCAGCCAATGAGGGCGAACCTGCCGGGCGACATCATGGCCACGCCCCCCGCCCCCGTCACGCCACCCTCCCCACGTCTTTGCCCTTGCTACTCACTGCAGACCGGGGATCATAGCTGCACGCGCTGCCAGTTTAGAAGGCGCGCATGCAGCGCAGACAGTGGGGCCGTAGCCTTATGTAACATGTTCTTGCTTTAATGGAGACTTGGATTGAACTAATTTACAGTATTCATATCTAGTTGGTAGTATGTGATTTCTGATTAAATGAAAGTTATTAAAAAGTATCAGATCTATTTTTTTTTTTTCAGTTAAATTCAATTTTTTTTAAAAACTTATAGGGCTAATTAAAACCTTTTTTTAAATCGATATTTGTTCAGGGGTTCTTATGTTTTCCTGTGGTTCCTCTATTAAAGGAGTCTTAAATGTTTTAAAAGGTTTGATTTAAAAAGTAAATTATTCCACAAATTGCTTTCCTAGGTAACTGGCTACAGTATGTCATTTTTTTGTGTACAGGTTTGATAATCCACGGGAATATTTAATGGCAAACAACTTCCCTAATACAATGTAAGGTTTACATCTTTTTTGCCCATAGACAATATAGTAACACAGAACAGGCTGGGACAAACACAGATTATAGAATCAAGAGCTTCATTAACTTCACTCTTTAAAAATAAAATAATTATTGCCAACAATCTTACAGTTCTTTTTTTTTTTTAATCATATGTAGCCTAGTGCCCCTGGGTTTAAAAAAAAAAATCATATGTAGCCTAGTGCCCCTGGCTTTTTAAAAAAAATCATATGTAGCCTAGTGCCCCTGGCTTTTTTTTAAAATCATATGTAGCCTAGTGCCCCTGGGTTTCCCGGCCCTGGCACATAAGTCCTGGTAAGTGCAGGGAGTGTTAGGGTTAAATTCTTCCTCGTGAGCCAGCATGAGAGTCCTGCAGAACATTACTAATTGTATCCAAATGCAGCCATAGCTACTGTAGGTGCAGGCTAGTGGCCATTGAAAGCATCATGCCTGGGGGGGGGGAGGGGTGGGTGATAGGTGTCAGCACCTTGGGGTTATGCCTGTTCCACCCTCACACCTGCCCAGTTTTGGAGCAGAGTCACTAACCCCTCCCCCCAGGTATATAAGATGTTTCCTTCCTAAATTATAGGAGATTCCAGGATGTAGCCTGCTTCATAGAGAGCGTGGTGGTTCTAGCTCAACCCATTAGGGGGTGACGACTAGCCCCAAGAGTCTCAAGTCTTTGGGGGGGTCTAGTCAGGGACAAAGCGACCGCAAGATGCGAAGGAAGGTGTTCATCTGTAGGGTGTAATGAAGTACCTCACTCGTGGGAGATAGAATCTGCTGGCCTGCCAATAATTGGTACAACGTTACATGTCTCCTGTCTAACTTACTGGAAAAGGGTTCCTGTGGGGTGTGCATTCTGCCACTGGCAGATACCTACAGCAGCGTTTCCCAAATGGTGGGTCGCGACCCGGCACCGGGCCACGGAACCAAAATTGCCGGGTCGCAGCAAGGCTGGCCGCGCGGAGTCCCCATCAAGTTAAAAAAAAATGGCGGCGATTCCCCCGCGCATGTGCAGGGCAAGCAGGGGCTCCCCCTCGCTCCCAACGTGGGACGGAGGAGGAAGTACCAGCTCCTCTGCGGCCCGCACATTCCGTGGGACGGAGGGGGAAGTACTAGCTCCTACTGCGGCCCGCTTCCCCCCATGGCCAGCTTCCCGTGCTCCCCCTGAGCTCACCTCCTGTGTCCCCCCTTCCCGAGCCCACCTCCCGTCCCGGGCAGCTGCCAGGGGGATATCGGGGGCAGCAGGGGAAAGCGTCTGGCGGCAAGGTAAGTCACCCAACCCAAGTCACTGTCACCCAGTCACTCTCTCCCACCCAGTCACTCCCACACAGTCACTGTCACCTACCCAGTCACTGTCAAAGTCACTGTCACCCACCCAGTCACTGTCAAAGTCACTGTCACACACCCAGTCACTGTCAAAGTCACTGTCACCCACCCAGTCACTGTCTCCCACCCAGTCACTGTCACCCAGTCACTGTCACCCACCCAGTCACTGTCTCCCACCCAGTCACTGTCTCCCACCCAGTCACTGTCTCCCACCCAGTCACTGTCACCCACCCACCCAGTCACTGTCTCCCACCCAGTCACTGTCTCCCACCCAGTCACTGTCACCCACCCACCCAGTCACTGTCTCCCATCCAGTCACTGTCTCCCACCCAGTCACTGTCACCAAGTCACTGTCTCACACCCACCCAGTCAGTTGGTGTGGGAGATGGGCGCGGTGGTGGGCAATGGTGGCTGCGTGGTCGCTAGTGGGCAGAGGGAGGCGGTGGAGCCGCCTGCTTGGATCGCCGTCCTTTCCTTACTCCACGGCCCCCCCCTCCAGTCACTCACATCCGTCGCTGCCTGTAATTGACTGTGTGTGTCTGTGTGTGTATAGGGGAGAGTGTGTGCGTGTGTATCAGTGGCTGTGTGTGTGTATCAATATCAGTGTGTGTGTGAATCAGTGTGTGTGTGTATCAGTGGCTGTGTGTGTATCAGTGGCTGTGTGTGTATCAGTGTGTGTGTGTGTGTATCAGTGTCTGTGTGTGTGTATCAGTATCAGTGTGTGTGTGTGTGTGTGTGTGTATCAGTGTCTGTGTGTGTGTATCAGTGTCTGTGTGTGTATCAGTGTGTGTGTGCGTATCAGTGTGTGTGTGTGTGTATCAGTGTGTGTGTGTATCAGTATCAGTGTGTGTCTGTGTGAGTGTGTGTGTGTATCAGTATCAGTGTGTGTCTGTGTGTGTATCAGTGTTTGTGTGTGTGTGTTTGTAGCAGTGTCTCTGTGTGGCTGCGTGTGTGTCAGTGGCTGCATGTGTGTGTGTGTGTGTGTATCAGTGTCTGTGTGTTTATCAGTGGCTGTGTGTGTGTATCAGTGTCTGTGTGTGTGTGTATCAGTGTCTGTGTGTGCGTGTGTGTCAGTGGCTGCGTGTGTGTGTGTGTGTGTCAGTGGCTGCGTGTGTGTCAGTGGCTGTGTGTGTGTGTGTGTGTCAGTGGCTGTGTGTGTGTGTATCAGTGGATGTGTGTGTGGCTGTGTCTGTGCGTGGTCAGTGTCTGTGTTGGTCTGTCTGTGTGAGTGTCTGTAGGTCAGTGTCTGTGTTGGTCTGTCTGTGTGAGTGTCTGTAGGTCAGTGACTGTGTGCGTCTGTGCAGGTCAGAGAGAGAATGGGGGGGGGGGAGAGAGAATAGAGGGGATCGGGAGAATATATGAAATCTGTATGGACATTCATAACTGTTTTATTTTACCTATAGGCGATAAAAATTTTAGTGGGTCACGAAGGAGAAGTTCAAAAATAACCGGGTCACGAAAAAAAAAGTTTGGGAAACGCTGCCCTACAGGATGGAAGCGCTGCACCAGGCTTTCTGACAGACAACAGATGAGCCCATACAGCACCAAGATACACCCGTAACAGCCAGATCACCCATAGGGGGGTGGGGGGGAGAGGAAGAGGTGTTACACATATGTCACTCGCATAATTTTACTTCACATTACGGTACCAATTATCAAAACAAGAACAGCATAGTCATGCAGCCAACTTGTCCCCCCAAAAACTGAAAATGGACAATAATGGATATGAATATAAATTCCAAAATGGTATTTTTCAATAGTAATAAAGTCCAAAAAGGCACTCCGGCAGACTTAAATACAAATGGTGATCTAGAATAATGGTATTAATAAGTCACCATGTGTGTTCAATGCCACTATGGTGCTTGTTTGGACATTATTACTATAAAATAGAGTCCAGGAGCAGAAGTGTCATTTGTGACCGAGGGTACTGCTGGAATCCCCAAATCTGAAGAGAAGTTAGAAAGCTAATCTGTGTGAGGTAAGAATACCAGCAAGACTACGTCACTAAATGAGGTCAGAATACAGTGAGCAGATTGCATCAGCGTAGATTAAAACGTTGGTCCTCTACGAAGAAGGTTAAAACATGTTCTTACATTTAAGATGTGCCCCAATATATAGTTACATAAACTGCAGAAACGTAATCCTCGTTTATGAGAGCACACTGTTCCTTTGGTTTGTCTGATACCCCTGTGCTCAATTAGTAATATATGGTTTTGCAAGGCATGCTCAGGCATTAAACACTGTCAAACATTTTGAATGTTTGTTTCATAGTTTAAAATGTTTCTCAAAATTAGGCCCAAAAACTGCAGTAACAAACGCCACAAGGAACAATATACAGTATGCCGCTTTCCTAGTAAAATTAAAAAAATAAATATAATAAAGTGTGTTCCTTTTCAGGACAGGAATATACAACACAAAACAATAAAAACTAAACTAAAAATACCAGAAAAAAAATATTTTCAAGTCAGGTTAGCAAAAGTAAAAAGGGGAAATGGCTAATAGCGTTGTTGAATACGGTGTAGAGAGTAGGATAGGGTATAAAAACAGATTTAAGGAAGGATCAGTGGAGTCATAAAGGCCAAGAAACGAGAGAAAGCCCAGTCAGTAATCATTATTACTAAATAAGTGAAGTAGGGCTGAGTTTTAACCTAATGCCATGTACAGCAGGTGTCTTTTGCAGTGCGAGTTAGGAGTTCCCCTTCAGCCACTTAGTAAGATGCGGTGGTCAACACAGAACGAAAATATTTTGGAACCAAAAAAAAGTTTGTCATGTAAGAACATACCAGCCTTGGGAATCAGACTTTCACTGGACGATTTAACAATCTTCTTGTCGCTACTGATGACGGAGGGAAGCGCTTCAAGTGTCTCAGGTGTGTCCTCCAGTTGTTGTAGCTCTTGACATTTGTTCTGTTCTTGTAGTTTTGTGTGGTTCCGGATTACTTTGTTTGCCGTTTCCATCACCACGTCCGTATTTAAATTTTCAGCTGCCATTGCTAAGAGTTCGTCCTCGTCTTCCCCAACTTCCCAAGCGTCACTCGTATTGCTTTCAAATTCTTGGAACGTGGTCACTTTTTTCAACTTTACAGGTGTTGTTGGAGGCTTGGGAACGGTTTTTGTTAAGCTGTAAAAAAAGTGTGTAGCTGTCAATAGACATATTGTAATATTACACATTTATTTTTAAAAAAAAACACTGATACATCACATACTATCCCTTTGACTGAGCAATTAAGGTTTAGTAATATGCACTTTTGATATTCACAATTCCTACAAACATGTTTATGGATATGCATTATAAAATACGATGAAATAATTTGGCAAATGCTCTAAGAGATTTGACCAATATTTTTCCTCAGATTTTGACATAGGGAATAAAAACACATTTTGAGGAGTCCATATTATTTATTGTTTACATTTACTTGTGGTAACAAAACACATACATAGGAAATTACGATAATGTTGTAATGCTTCAATTAAAATATATAGTATTTGCCCTGATTTGTAACTAAATATATTTTTCATTTACAAAATAAACTTTTTGCAAACTATACATAACTAGATCTTTAAAATAACTACCTTTTTTCAAAGCTATTCAGAAAAATAAGGAACTAGTACTATGGTCAACACTAAAAATCTCTTTATTACAGTATTCTCTAAAGAAACTGATCATAGCACCCTATATAGCTAAAAACTCTGAAGTGAGACAATTGCATTTCACTTGCTTACAAGTACAATATTTTTGTTCAACCCCTTGAATTAAAGCTGAAAGTCTGCACTTCTATTGCATCTCGGTTGTTTCATTTCAAATCCATTGTGGTGGCGTACAGAGCCAAAATGATTAAAATTGTGTCAGTGTCCAATTATTTACGGACCTAACTTACTGTATGTATATATATATATATATATATATATATATATATCGAGAGAGAGAGAGAGAGAGAGAGAGAGAGAGAGAATAAATGCATCTATATAGATACCATACAGCTCCAGCTTAAGTTCTTTCAAATCTAAGGCTGTCTCACACTTTAATCTGGTCTGTAACTGTTTCATACGCTCATAATATATATTTTCTTTAACTGTGCATGCAATGTCTTGTATATAATGTATACCTTGTTCATTTATGTAACTGTACTTGTAACCATGTATTATTTGTTTTACTCTGTGCCCAGGACATACTTGAAAACGAGAGGTAACTCTCAATGTATTACTTTCTGGTAAAATATTTTATAAATAAATAAATAAAAATAAATATTTCTATCTCTGGATAAGGCACAAACAGTGTCACGATGACTGGTGATCAATAAGAAACAGAGTTTGCAGCAGGAGTGTAATTCTTTGTGGTATAGTTTGCCAGACAAAATCAAACAATAGTTGTGGGTACACAGTCCTTCAAAGCAAAGTAACAAAATAAAACCTACTTCATGAAGGAGGCTAACTAAACAAACAAACTTCACTACCACCACTGGCCAGTTACACATAAAAATGATAGCAGATGTTCAATGAGTAGACCTTACCCTTAAATGTATACTGTAGTAACCCAATCAGCATAGTCCTTGCTACAGTATGTCTCAGGACATCAGACTGACAGCCTTCTCGCACTGTGAGACAGTGTGTTTAATGAGTTTTAAACCTTTCAGATGAGGCAAAATCAGACCTTTTTTGATTAAGAAACCCTTTAACTAACTACATTGTGAAATTATGCGGAACCCCAGCGTCTGAGATCAGATGCATTGTAAATTCTTCTGTACTTCGTACAATTTTCAAATTACCTGAAAATTGCAGGGAACCCTTTAAGGATAAGTGATTACACCTGGAAGCTGCTGCCAGCAGACATTAACCCCATGCTGGTAACAGCGCGCGCGCGCACACACACACACACACACACACACACACACACACACACACACACACACACACACACACACACACACACACACACACACACACACACACACACACACACACACGCGCGCGCACACACACACACACACAACCTTGATCTGGAGTGAACCAATAAGAACTTCATGTTCTGGGGACCCACACATTGCAGATACATTTAACTTACAATTTCGCAGACAAGAATACTTGACAGGAGATGATGTTTCTTTCTATTTGCGACTTTACTAAAAATCTTTTGTTTATTTTTTTTAAAATTAGAAACAATCAAAAAAAAAAAGTCTAAATTCTCTACATCCAAGATACTTCGAGGTCGGGGTACAATGGTTCAGCTCTGGGCTCTGTCCAAATAAAATTAGGTACAGAAAATGTTTGAGAAATTTCTAGCATTCTTGCTGCATTAAACAGCAAACCGGTAACTCCATTATTATGCTTATTTTTAGCTCTCAGAGCACCAGATTATAAAAACAGTGACAAAATTAAATACATAGCATAAACAATTACCACATACTACAAAATGACAAAGTAGCCCTAATGTTTAAGTAGTTCCAATGTAAAAAATGCAGGAGAATAATAATTTGTATTCACATAGAACAGCTACAGAATTTATACCTAATCAGATTACATTTTAGGGTGAATAGGTGGAAGCTTTGCATTTCCTCAGCTCTGCAATTTCTTTTGCACAGGTAAATAAATTATGTAACTATAATTTCTAAACGTGGCAGCACATTGCAAATCTAGACTTTTTCCACTGAAATAATGTCAACTTTGTTTTAACAGCACACTCTGCAATGATAATATGTTGTGCAAGATTTCTCTAGATGAATTAACAATGTAACATTTATCTATCTAGCCTGACAAAAGATCCAAAGTTAGAATAAGTACATCTCTTTATTGCATGAACTCCTTTATCATTTCATTTTAGAATGAATTTAAAATGTGTTTCATACGCAGGATTTTGCTTGTTCCAAATAGATTATATGGGAAGCCAGACGTGGATTGGTGCTGCAAATGTATGCTAGAAGAATAAAATAAATTAAATCTTTCCTACCATGCTATTCTAATCTTTATTGTAACATAAATTTGCAGTACCATTAAACTCGGGTCCAGAAATCATACATTCTGATCGTTGGTTTAGAGTGCTTACAAAACGAGCCTGCTATGGGGAAACGCTCTGATATAAAAATGGATTTATTAGAAGTCTGAGTGTCCACAGGAGTAAAATTGGTGCACTATTCGCTCTACCAGCGACCTGCCAAGAGATTGTAAATGTTGAAGCTCCCCACAGCAGACATTACTTCCACACAACGATTATTAATATTGTCTCTGTACTCCCCAGCATCCTACATTGTCTGCCTACTTATACTATAAAGCCCTGAGGGCATAGTCAACGCCATATAAAAAAATATAAATTAAAACCAAAATAAAGAAAAGATGTAAAGAGATAATTGTGAGCCAACTTCAAAAGCCATAAAAAAATGTGTAAAACGAGTCCTGTGTGCCACTAACCATAAATCTGGGCTCATCGCTTTACCATTAAATCGCAAATATCATTTTCCGTTCAGAATTCTGTGATGGAGAATTTATCTACATTTATACTATTACTATTAATATTTCTGTTCTCCACGTTTATGTCAGTGTTCGAGCGTTTGTGATGAAAAACTGTATAATGGACAAGAAGCTTTAGGGATTTAATCTTGAGATAAAAAATATGCTCAGCTTTTGTAGTTATATTCTTTAAAATGTTACATTTGTTTCGGGAAAGCAAGTTTTCTAAAACAAGCATGCAGCTAGAGCATTTCCAACATAAAAGTGGGGTCACTTTAAAGAGCATGTCCTCCTACATGTTTCTTTTTTTAGCTTCCATTTTATCTTGGTGGGAAACAGAGGTCCCCTTAACCGAATGCCACTATTTTCGTCTCCGGGGACCCCCTGGTTCCCGAGATACTTGCCGGTGAAGTTACTGGATTTAAATCTCCATCAGGGGAAACAAAATGGCTGCCAAATGCAAGCCCAATAGGAAGCTGTGACACCATTTGTGGCTTCCCCTATTGGATTGCCATTTAAGTCCCCTTTAAAAACAAGGAAGTAGTACCGGTAATTTGACCAGGCAGTATTCCGAAACCAGAGGGTCCCCAAAGCTAATATTATTGCGGTTAGTTAGGGCGGATTGGTCCTTCAAGTCTCAGGAAATATGTAATTCACACTAATAAATGCCAACGTTTCTCAGCTTCATTTTGCAGATGACAGATAAGAAGTGCTGCAGTATAAAAATAAACATTAAGTATTTGACGCGCCAACCAAAGCTATACGCATGACATTACATACCAGATCCACATTAATGCTAATGCAGTATAAGGCATAACACAAAACCAAATAACCAGAGAATGATACATTTAGAAAAAAGCCAATGTTTCTGCGCTCATGAGCACTTTATTAGACAATGTACTTCATTCAGTGTACATTTAAAAAATCAATTTAGAATAAAATCTACTGCATATTTTGCAGCGTTGTTTGTCTGCTCGCTGGGCATTTGGACATCCCTCGTAACCAAATTTTGCATGATGGTTCCTGAGATCAAGGTGCAGGGTTTTTTCTATGTTTGGAAATTGGATACATTCTATTTTTAAGTCTATGAGTTATTACAATTTCTCTAAGAAAGTCAGCCACTGGGTGTTGTACCTGGTAGGCTATGTATCTGGCACATTACATCATACTGGTGACATCATAATGCACATAGCCTGGTGGCAGATAAGGAGAGTCAGATAGCTTTTAAGTTTACACAGAACAGACGAAGAAAGAAAGAGTACCGTAATTTCCGGACTATTGAGCGCACCTAAATATAAGCCGCACCCACTGAATTTAAAAAAAAATATTATTTTGAACATAAATAAGCCGCACACGTCTATAAGCCGCAGGTGCCTACTCCCCCTGCACCTCACATCAACTCCCCCTGCACCTCACATCAAGCCCCAAGCATCTCACATCAACCCCCCCTGCACCTCCCATCACTCTCCCCCTGCACCTCCCATCACTCTCCCCCTGCACCTCACATCAACTCCCCCTGCACCACACATCAACCCCCCCTGCACCACACATCAAGCCCCCCAGCACCTCACATTAACCCCCCAGCACCTCACATTAACCAGTAAATACCTCTGCCGTCCAAGCAGTAAATACCTCTGCCCTCCAAGCAGGAGTGCACGCACGCTCTAGCAAGCAGCAGGCAGGAAGTGCCTCAATGCTAGAGCGCGCTGCTACTCTGCGAGGGGGAGAGCGGGCTCGCGGGGGATGGTGACAACGGGCTCGCGGGGGGGCGCAGGAGAGTGGCCTCGGGAGGGAGGGAGGGGGAGAGCAGAAAGCCACCGCGGGCCGCACAGTGAGTACAGGCGAGCGGGGATGGTGACAACGGGCTCGCGGGGGGGCGCAGGAGAGTGGCCTCGGGAGGGAGGGAGGGGGAGAGCAGAAAGCCACCGCGGGCCACACAGTGAGTACAGGCGAGCCGCATGCGGCCCGCGGCCCGCGTGTTGTGCAGGCCTGGTCTAATGAAAGCTTCATGCCGCCAAAAAACTGAGCACGTCACAGAATGTGTTTTTTTGAAAAAAAAAATTGAAAGCGGGAAAAATCCATATATTAGCCGCGTTATTGTTTAAAGCTGCAGTTCAGTCAATATCCTGCATGTGTTTTTTTTTAATAAATCAGTTCTGTAGTAAGAAAAAATACTTTTAGCATTTTCTGTTTTTAAAAAAACAACTTTGAAAGACCAATTTTCTTATATTCTATTTTAACAGCCATTTGCTAAGGCACTGCCCCTTCATGTCCTGTCACAAGCTCTGGCACACCCCTTTGTCAGCCCTGCCCTCCCTCTAGCACATGTCAGTGCAGGAGTGCTCATGAATATTCATGAGCTTCCACTGCCAGTCAAGCAGATTATAAACAAATCCCAGCTTTTAATACTGCTGCGGCCAAGTTTATTCGAGCATTTGCCCGTTCTTGGCCGCAGCAGTAGCCTGGCGCGCGCCCGAGAGTGATGGGCGCGCGCCGAAGCAGCGGAAGAGCGCCCTCCGATCGGGGCGCTCTCCCTACCGCTGCCGGGTCCGCCGGGTCCCCCGGAACCCCCTGCCGCTGTCCCGCGATCGCGGGACACCAGGGCTCCCTCGGGGAGCCCCTGGACGCGCGTGCAGGGGGCGCACGCTCCCGAAGACGCGTGACCGCGCGGGGCGGCCACTAGCAAGCCGGGAAATCTCCCGGCTTGCGGTACCGGCCACACTTTAATAAAGTGTGTCGGTAGTGTATGTCACCAAATTTCGACCTATCAATACATGGAAAACGAATTGAGCTGCAGCTATACAGTTCTTTAGGTAATTAGAGATTGCACACATGAAACTATTGAAGTAAAAAAATAAATGTAAAAAAATAAAAAAGACTGAACTGCAGCTTTAAGCCGCGAGGTTCAAAACGTGGGGGAAAAGTTGCGGCCTATAGTCCGGAATTTACGGTAAGTTAGATGGCATCTGAGGAGAAAGTAAGAATGCTGGAAGAGAGAGGGGCGGAAAGAACTGGGGACATCATAAGGTAGGTACAAAAGGAAAGCGATGAGAGGAAGAAAGTCCAGGGGAGAGAGAGAGAAGAGGGGGAAAGAGAAAGGGGTAGGGAGGTGAGGGACGAGGGTGTTTCTGAGAATACCCGAGCAATGCCGGGTACTCCAAGCTAATTTATATTTCCTGCCAATAACTGGTTATATCCAGTCTCAGGAAACATTCAGAGCAAAAACATAATAGCTTCTTTTAAGAGTAGCATAAGTCTGGGAGACACTGTTAGGTGTCCACGGGAAAACCATTTGTTAGTAAAAAATAGTTCAGTTTGTACTCAAATAACCATAATGACCGATCTGCTACGGTGTTTGAGGACAATGATAAAAGAAATGATACAAAACAACATTTTTTTCCGCTGTAAATTACACTGAATATAAAGCCGAAAATGAGACCCAGTAGTTGCGAAGGATTTGAAAAAAGACTTTGGGTTAAGTAGTCTTCTCTGCATGAAATGGCTTTACATGGTCAAGTCAGCACTTAGTGGATGTTTCTAAATGCTGACAGCCCAGGAAAATGACTGACAAACCCCCCGGAAACCTTCTAAAGCAAGAACATTCTCATTGTGCTAATTATTTTGAAACTGCATAAAATGATGCTTTGTGTAATAGTTCGCAGGACATGTACAACAAAACGTTGCCTCTAATGCACTAGAACAGAGTAACTAATTGTATGACTGACACATGCTTTTTGTCCTATTAAATTATTTGTGTCAAACGTCACACTGTGAGATGGGCTGATTACCACCAATTAAATTGTTGCACACCTTAAGGATGTGTAATTTATTAGAGTCTGAGACCCAATACATTCTTACTCTGTGGGGTTTAAAAATAAAATTCATTTAAACACCGATGCATTTAAAATAATGTACAACGTTCATGGTATAAAAAACTGAAACTTGCAATTTGCAAGTATGAAGATCTGACTGCAGCTTTGACTTTTTGTAACCAATTCAAACTTCCTGAAGCAATTGCACAGTATAGGGACATATTTTTACCAATTTTTTTCAGCCACATTAAATGATCAATTTGAAACAAAACAAAAAACACACACACACACGACATGTAAAAATATATTACTAGCATGGGCTATTATGAGAAAAATGCTCTTTCTAATCTTGGCAGATTTGAATCAAGAAACACTTAACAATGCATTATTGATTGACTAGAGAAGTCTGATTGGCTGATCTAGAGTGATGCGTTCTGAGTTTCATATATGAATAACCTTAAAGATTGGTTACCAGTGTCTCTTGATGGGACAGAGTTTGTAGAGGTAAGACTGGACTGTTTATTTGACAAGCTCAACCCTTGTGAGACGACCATAAAAGGTGATGCCCAGGTTTTTCGCGGTTTTGTTGGGTGCCGAGAGTGTTATTGAATTTGTTTCTCAAGTCCTTCAGTTCATCAAATACAAATCCCCTTTGCAACAAGCTCATTCAAGTGTAAGTCAATGTAAGGACCTCATCTTGCAGATCCTCTTATATAGAGCGATCCCAGTCTCGAAGTAAAAGTCTCAAACAAATACAACAAGTCGGAGTGCACAGACACAAGTTTCAAAATATATTTTATGAGAATAAAAACAATATTTTAACTTACAAGTACCAAAAAGGAAGAGAACAGTCCCAAATAGCAGTGCCACGGAGTATGCTTTGTATGACAATGTATAAATGTCAAAATAATCCTTTTTGATTGATGTGGAGGACATATATGTTATACACCTTTGAGTCTATTAAAGTGTTGCTTAAACCAATTAGCTCATATATAAAAGGGATATGTGTAATTCCTAGATCTACAGGAGAAATAGAACCAACGTCTGCCTGTAAAAGCAGCTATGGCTCTAATCGCCACCTACACTGATCAGGCTATATATCCTAGAGCAGTCCTGCAAAACATGCGGCCCCCAAGTCCGTTCTACCCCTTCCGCCTCCCCCAAGAGCCCGCTCTCCCGTACCCCCACGAGCCCGCTCTCCCGTTCCCCCACAAGCCTGCTCTCCCCCTCGGCGACGAGCCTGCTCAGAGGACTGCAGGACAGCAGCGCGCTCTAGCATTGAGGCACTTCTGTGCCTGCTGCTTGCTAGAGCGAGCGCGTGCGTGAAGTCCTACCTGCTCTGCCGCCTCCTCCGCAGCAAACCGAGGAAAGGGGGGGGGGGGGGGTCATTGGAGGTGCAGGGGAGGGTCATTGGAGGTGCAGAGGAGGGTCATTGGAGGTGCAGAGGGGTGATTGGAGGTGCAGGGGGGGTGATTGGAGGTGAAGGGGAGAGAGATGTGTGATGCAGGGGGAAAAGTGATGTGAGGTGCGGGGGGGGGGGGTAATTTGAGGTTTAGGGGGGGGAGTGATTTGAGGCGCAAGGGGGGTTATTTGAGGTGCAGGGAAGGGTCATTGGAGGTGCAGGGGAGGGTCATTGGAGGTGCAGGGGAGAGTCATTGGAGGTGCAGGGGAGAGTCATTGGAGGTGCAGGGGAGGGTCATTGGAGGTGCAGGGGAGGGTCATTGGAGGTGCAGGGGAGGGTCATTGGAGGTGCAGGGGAGGGTCATTGGAGGTGCAGGGGAGGGTCATTGGAGGTGCAGGGGAGGGTCATTGGAGGTGCAGGGGAGGGTCATTGGAGGTGCAGGGGGGTGATTGGAGGTGCAGGGGAGAGAGATGTGTGATGCAGGGGGGGAAGGGATGTGAGGTGCAGGGGGGGAAGGGATGTGAGGTGCAGGGGGGGAGTGATTTGAGGTGCAAGGGGGGAGTGATTTGAGGTGCAAGGGGGTGGTTTGAGGTGCATGGGGGGTGATTTGGGGTGCAAGGGGGAGAGTGATGTGAGGTGCAGGGGGGAGAGTGATGTGAGGTGCAGGGGGGGAGAGTGATGGGAGGTGCAGGGGGAGAGTGATTTGAGGTGCAGGGGGGAGAGTGATGTGTGGTGCAAGGGGGAGAGTGATGTGTAGTGCAGGGGGAGAGTGATGTGAGGTCAGGGGGGTGATGTGAGGTCAGGGGGGGAGTGATGTGGGGTGCAGGGGGGAGAGGGATGTGAGGTGCAAGGGGGAGAGGGATGTGAGGTGCAGGGGGAGAGGGATGTGAGGTGCAGGGGGGAGAAGGGTGTGAGGTGCAGGGGTTGGGATGTGTGTGGTGTGCAGGGGGGTGTTGTGTGTTTGATGTGGAGGGGGAGTATTATGTGTGTGGGTGAGGGGGAGAGATGGGAGTATGAGAGATAAATGGGGAGTATCGCAAAGGTTGATAGTGAGGGGTTCTGGGGGAGATATGAGGATGATGATGATGATGAAGGGTGCTGGGGGAGATATGAGGATGATGATGATGTGTGCTGGGGGAAATATATGATGAGGGGTGCTGGGAGAGATATATGAGGATGATGATGAAGATGATGAGAGGTGCTGGAGGAGAGATGATGATGATGATGATGATTTTACCCGTGCGGCCCAAATCTTTTTACCTTGGAGCAGTTCGGCCCTTCTCACTTTACAAGTTGTGGAGGCCTGTCCTAGAGCATAAGGTTTATCAGTAATGCATTGTCTTCATCCACATGATAGATGTTGTTATTCTGGACCCAGGTTCATATGTAGCATGTGAGTAAGTCCATGTAGCTTAACTCGTCCTTTTTTAAAGCACACAAAGTCCTTCTATTTTCTTCAACTTTATTTACGGAGTTCACAGAAGTATAAAAGTTATATATGTGGATTCTGCTAGCAGATTTCTCTTGTCAGGAGAATAACCTTATGAGAGGAAGGTGTTCTGCTATGGGGAAGTGATTCTCTGAGGGGAAGGTGAAAAGGATTTTCTTTTCTGAGGGAGCAGTGGAAGAAGTGTCTACTGTGGCTGCTTGTTGGAAAGGAAGGAGCACACTATATACACAGCTCTAGCTGCTTCAGAGCATCGAAAAACATGTAAATTTAGCTGGGGAGGGCTGGCAGCCTGAGAGCAGGAAAAATACAGAGAAATAAACAATCCTGTTTCAGGACAGTTATAGTCACAATTAATGGTGTAGAGTGTCCTCCATTGACTCTTTGACAAAGCACTATTGCAGTGCGAAATGCGTCAGAGTACCCCTGCCACCTTCCCATGTTGTCACCCTTCCAATAAAATTTATTTTTAACCACATCTTGGTTTGCTAAGCCCCAGTTTTTGCTATAGCTGTGCTCCGCTTTTTTTCTCCTTCACTGGATCCATTCTCTGCTCTTAACTTACAAGTGGACTTGAGCCCCAAAAGCTGAAAATCGTTACTTCCAATAAATATTTTAGTAATTTGTACTTTTTTGTTTATAGATGTTTAAAAAAAGATACTATAAAAAATGTTTTATAACAATTGTATTTAGTACTAGATTAGGTATTTTATTGGCCCACTCATTATAGATAAGATATGTTTATATAAACCCCTTATCACATAAATTATCCTCTGATGAAACATGTAGGGATTGCAGACACATTTTTGTTTATTCCTTCTGTTGAGCTCATGCTTCTGATTTCAGAGGTGTCATTGTACACAGGGTAATTCTGGTATTCAACTTTTGGGCGCCAAGCCTCTGTACTTAATTGTAAGTTCAGATATTACAAACAAAAGTGACAGACAGCACTCTACTCTATGGTAATGAGATACTTGTTGCAGGGTGCAATAGGAACCTAGGGGACCGGACCCTAATTCCCCTAAATCATATACAAACAAACACAAATGTTCCAGCACTCACGGTCTCAAAAGAGAATGATAATTAACTACGGAGTCCAAATAATAAATGAATTTAATGTACACACAAGGAAACAATGACTTGGAGTGATGTTCCACAATGGAAATAATGCCCCTGAGGTGTAAACTTATGGTGAAAGAACACAGGGCAAGGGAGTGAAAAAACAAGACAAAGTGAGGGAGGGGAACACAATATGGGGAGGAGGTTATGGTCGGGGGGGGCAATGTTTCGATGTGAGATCCTCTTCTTCAGGCCCGTTGCCTTGTCCCTCTTTCCCCAATACAACGTTCAAACTATTCCCACAATTAAAGCACAATATCTAGCAGCAGACTAGAGCAACAGTTCAATAGGATCCAAAAGGTAGCAAGAGTTCCAAATATGGAAAGCAGTGTAATGCAAAAGCAAACCGTATCTTTTTTGTCAGCAACGTGTATCCTCTGCACTCCTCCTGTGTGGGACGCTGGTGAGAGTTCACTGTGTGAACTCAGTGTATAAGGCTGCACACTGGTTGCTTCCGCATTGAGAGCAGCTGTCCCGATGACGTCATGACCAATCTTGATTTCCCTCTCAATCGCGCGAGAACCTGGCGTCGGTCTGCCTCCGTGGCACTAATCCAAAACGGGCTATGCAGTGATTCCTGTTGCGCATGCGCCCTGATGCGCACAGCTCCCTTCACCAGCCGAAAACATAGAAAGTCATGTGCATGCATGCGCAATGTCCTGGTAGCGTCTGATGTTGCCATGGTGACGCCCTCTGGCGATACGGTAAGCCCGAGAGGCATAAATAAGGAACTTGACCTCAGTTGTTATTTTTAATATAACTTTCACAAACTAACACACTAACCTGCTGAAGCTTCTCTTTAACCTCAGTGTAGGGAGAATGACTACAGTGAGTCCATCCATACAGCATAATGAAAGAACCTTCCTTGCTTTAAAAAGTGGGGAGGGGTGAGCTTAAACCAAGGGAGGAGGGGCCACCAACCTCCAATCAACTGATACCAGTTTAAAATTAAATTAACAATTGACGTTGGCTTGCAGGCTTGTAACGCTTTGGAGTTTGTGACCCCGAGGCCATATTTGTCGTTTTAAAATGTTAAACACCAGCACAAAAATAATACAAATATTTGAGGAACATTGGGATCCCTGGAGGTCAGAGGGACATGGATCAGCTCTGGGGGATCCCCGGTTCAGGCTAATTTAAAAAAAAGAAGGGACTACTGTTTTAAGTCACAATTAGCAACATGTACTGTATAAATGTTACAACAAAGTGAAAACATGTAGATATAATCCAGGGGTGTGCAAACTGGGGGGCGGGAGATTTTGCTGGGGGGGTGCGGGCCGCTGCAGAGGCACCGCGCTCTTCCCCATAGCATTTAAATGAAATGCCGGGGGATCGCGTGAGGCGCCTGCAACACTTTACTTACCCAGATTCAGCCGCTCTGTGCCGCATCGCCATGGCAACGCGGTGTCAAATGACGCCGCGGGGACATGTGACGTGACGCCACAAGCGTCAAATGACGCTGTGGGTCACGTGACATTACATGACCCCCCAGTGTCATTTGACACAGTTCTAAGGTAGGGAGGGGGAGCGCGGGAGACGCAGCAGGGAGGACAGACAGGCGCAGCACAAAAAGTTTGCGCTCCCCTGATATAATAAATTCTGTTACCTTTTAAAAGTTTCCAAATATAAAATATATTTCAATAATAAGCTAAAAACAAAAAATATGTATCTGGTACTTATTGCAGTTCTTCTGTATCAGTTTGGCCAGTGGTACCAGTAACACTAGATTACACAAAGCAAAGAGAAGGTGTGGATTTGCAATTTGGCCACAATTCCAAAAACGTTAAGTCTCATAGCGAGAAAGAATCCATAAAGATTGGAAAAACTCTCCAAAATGTGAGGTTACTTTAACAATTTCAAACAAATACTAAAATACTTGTGCTTGTCTGATGTCAATCAAGTAGATTAAACGTATCAAACAGAAAGGACCTTTAATAGCTGCTGGATCATTAATGTGACACGTAAAATTGAAACTGCAGAATAGAATGGTGGAGAATACAGAATCCATGCTGCTTTTATAATGGGATAATGAAAAGGAGTGTCGGAAATAATTCTAACGTTCCATTGATTAAGACAAAGCTTTAGAGTAGTTCCTGGAAAAGCCACAATGGTATCAATTTTTAAAGACCGGAAAAAAGGGAATTTAAACGCAGATTTTGTCAAGATAAATAAAGGATGCTACGCTACCTCCGTGTGATATTGAAATATAAAACACGATCGTATTTCTGCAAATAATCTGCGTGGACTATTGTACAGTAAACAACTTGATATCAACTACCTTCTTAGCAAAAACGTCATCAAAAATTTAAAGTCGCAGTGAGGAAATGGAAACACCATAATGATTGACTGGCACTTTTAACAACGTTGCTGCAAAAGTGGTCAACACTCCATTAGGCTTCAATTAATCAATACAAATACTGCACCTCCAGTTCAAATTAATGGCATCACTGTTACCCATGCTTGAAAACACAACTTTTTAATCATTTTACGTTTTTAGGAAATATGAAACGTTGCTATAAACAGATGTCACTTTTCCTCAGGACTCTGTGATCAATAACCTGGAAGGAGTCTCAAGTTAATGTAAGCTTCACGCGGTTTGTAGCCACATGTGGATTCTCAAAGCACTTATTACTCTGCTGGACACGTCAGAAAAAAAAATATTGATATTTCAGATTTGTTGAAACATAAGTCTGAGGGTTCCCAAGATCAATCATATTTTGGAGAGAAAAAAAAGACTTCACCTTAAGATTTCTCTTTCACAGCATTTTGGGGGTGAAGAAAATGTTGACTTCTATACTTCTGGTCTCAAATATATAAATTAAACTATTCCATATTTAATTGTATCTGGTCTGTCATTGGCTCTTAATCTATAATCAAGTCAATGGGGCTTTGTGTGTGATAGTGCCTGATCAGCGCTATCAGTTTTTAGAATATGCCACTATATGTTAACATCTTAATATGGAATAATGATGCCTCTACTGTATCTGCTCCACTTTAATAACCCCAGTGGTATGTGACGTGCACGAGTGCCCCTGCTAGGGGTCATTTAACTCAATGACCCCTATTCAATATAGTAATAAGTGGAGCAATGCTCATTCAATGCAACAATAAAACGGCCGACCATTTTAGGCGAAACCATCACAGCAGAATAATATTATGTAAACTAAGGATGGGCAATTTTACTGGCGTTTTGGTTGTAAAAAAAAGTGGTTGTTTTTATTTTACTTGCAATAGACTGGTTTTAAAATTCCAAACCATTCTGGAGGAAAAATACAAAATAATAATAATAATAAAAAAAAAGAAAATAACCAGGAAAGGTTTTAAACATTTGCACAAACATTTTTAACTGGAACATTTTTGCAAATGTTGCCAGGATTTTTTTGTTCATGAACTCAAAAATTGGACCAGTTTAGTAAGAGACAGAAAGGAAGGAAGCAAAAAAAAAAACATCTGAAGAGAAACCTCTCTGGTTTTTGGCTCAAATTTTGCTCATAATGAAAAGTGAGTCCCTAGACCCAACTACTAAATTCAAATGTGTCCATTCATAAGGCTAATCCACCTGACAATGCAATGATAAAGATAAAGCATTTTCAAATGTGTAAACGAACCTGTAATACAATGAGAACGTTCTTTTTATTCGTTTGTTGCACGTTGTGTTTGTGTGATAATGTAATGCAAACAAACTATATTGCTTACAAACACAACTTAGAGAAAATGTTTTTTTAATGTTATGAAATGTTGAGCTTTGAATATGCATTTACCCATACTCATTAATTTCAAATAATGCACAAAACATCTGATTTACATAGTTGAGATTTGCCATTGGCTGTGTTTTTTTTTTGTCTTAATTTGATTTATGGAACACTTTTAAAAACACTGCTGCAGTTAATGCTTTCTAGAAATAACAGCAGTGTTATTTAGAACAGCACATTTCACATTCCAGTTATCACTTAGCAAAAGTGTTAATTGAGAAAAAGCATGTGTTCACCAATTTATCAATATTAAAGCACAAAAACATAAACAAATAGAATCCATATGCTCAGAAAGCTGCCCGATATGAGAAATGCTTCATGTAAAATATTTGTGTAGTCAGCACTTGTCAAAGCAGCATTTTTACTTCTCCCTGGAAAACAAAGACTTCACTGTATAATAACAAGCACATCCATAAAGTTAATTCTCCTCTAATAATTTAGTAGACACGTAGAACTTTGTCAAACGGTGCTCACCGCTGCTGTCCTCTAATCCAGTGGTGCTCAACTCCTGTCCTCAAGTTTCCCGCCCCCCTCCCCCCCCACGAAAGGTCAGGTTTTCAAGATATCCCATCCCAGCTTCAGCACAGGTGGTTCAATCATAGCCACCTGTGCTGAAGCTGGGACTGATGGAGCCACCTGTGCTGTTGCAGGGATATCTGAAAACCTGACCTGTTGGGCTGCTTGAGGACTGGAGTGGAGCACCCCTGCTCTAACCAACTATATTAACTAGCAGGAGGGTACCTCGAGACAATAATGGTTTTTCGATTGCTGTTTGGAAGGCATTGGAAGATATTAAGGAAAGTAGTGTGACAGCAGCAGCTGCAATTACCTGATGCTCCACTGATGTTTTGGGGTCTCCATTCTCTCAGCAGAAGAAGCTTTTAACAGTTGGAAGTATGGTTAAACTCAGTGGGAGAATCCGGAACATGGAAAGCTACCTTTAGATGGAAAGTGGAATGATAACTACTATGCTTTTTATTGGACAGAAAAGTGTGATCCGAAAATACATTACGATTTGCCAATGAGTTAATGTACTAAAAAAATAACAGCACTAGATACTTTATCCCAGATACCTGTACTATTTTCTTCTATCCATATTGAGTTTTTTCATTAACCACAAATGTACCATTGTGTTTTGCCATTAATTTCTCTTGTAATGCTAGAGGATAGAATTCATGTTTATAGATAGAATTTCCACCCCTTTCACCTCCACATCTCTCTCTCTCACCTTAGGACCAAGGCCATAGTATCCGCTCGACCCACGCACACCTGTACTCTGAGTGATCCGTGGCCAGCAAGGTTGCGCGATGAGGGGCGTGTTGAGGGCGTGCCCGTGATGTCACGTGAGTGTCTCGATCCCATTGGCTGAATCGCGCATGTGACCCGGCTGTCGCGCGGCAAATTTAAACAAATTTGTCTCGCCACGCATAGGCCGCCTCTGCACTCACGTGCACGCGCGGTCTATGGCCATGCACATTGCTTCCTGCCTTTTGTTTTCGGCGATATCGCTCGCACTGCAACTCTTACTATGGCCGCGGCCTAAACCATTTTCCTTTACTGTACCTTACCTGTAGACCTCCCTCCCACTCTGTATAGGTCAATCACCACCTCTCCCCACATTTAAGGCTAACCTCTTACCTCTCACCTCTTAAATGAAGCGCTTCAGTAGCCTAGACTCATGGCTACTATCCCACTCCCAGTCACACCTACTGCACTTATTCCCTAACCTGCTGTCTCCCATCATACCACTTAGAATGTAAGCCCTCCGGGGCAGGGATTTCCTATGGTCGGATCTTATTTGTTTCATTTATTGTCTTATAATTCCCTGTACTGTATTGTCTCTGTTGTAAAGTGCAAAGTACAGCTGTGGGTGCTATATAAATAAAGATATACATACATTAAAGGAAACAGGAGTATGTACAGCCTCACTGATAATGTAGGAAATGATTGCACATCTTCTCAAGAAGTTTATGGAGGCACATTAACAATGTAAAATCATAAACTATAAAACATACAAATATCAAAACAAAATCACCAGGGAAACTGGTGTCACGGGAGACCAGGTTTATTGTACACCTTCCACCAGAATCATATATTGAGCAAAACAAGATAATTAAATAAATTGAGATTTATTCACAGAAATAGGCACACACACAGTAGAACACAAAATACAGCGAAAAGACACATTAACTTGGGGACTGGGGTCAAAAACTAGTCTTTCTTAGCTTCTGTGCACTCTTGTCACGTTGTTCTGCCCGCAGACCAGACTAACCCCCAATACTGAGGTGAAAAGTGAGTAACCACGCACCGCAGTAGTGAGAGCGTGCCCGGAGTGTGGATTGGTTGTGTGGACAAGGTCAGGGGTACCAAGGTAGGTGGAGTACTTGCCAGATCGGGCGTAGAGAAGGTGCTGTAGTAAGGTCCGAAGCCAGAGGTCGAGGATAACAGAGTTCCGGGAAGTAGAGGTCCAAGTGCCGAGTTCAAGGGGTCCGAGAGGTAAGCGTGGTCGAGTGGAAGCCGAGGTCGTAGGGCCATAGAGAGGAGGAAGCCAAGCCGATTCGGTAACTAAGCTGAAACAGAGAGAGAGCTAGGCACAGTGTGAACAGCACAAGAAAGACGAACTATGCAGAGCGAGGTTGGAGAGGAATCACAGGGGTTATAAAGTGGGGAGGACCAATGGGAGGAAGGGGCAGAGCAAAGGCGCGCCCAGGAACCCTTTGTGATAGGGCAGGGGTTAATGGCCTGGTTTGTTGCCGGAGGATGGTGGGAGGAGCTGAGCCTGAGAGCGGAGATGGCCGGGGGGCGGAGTTACCCGGCCGGTGCAGTGCATAAATTAAGTTGCGCGGCACGCGCCCTGTAAGCAGAGCGACCGAGAGTCCGGCGTCGGCGGCATGCGTGTAAGCCGCGGGGGGGCGGAGGAACGGGCCGAGGCGGCAAGCAGGGATTGAGGAGACCGCAGCCAGCGGTACAAGTAAGGAAGGGCAGCGCCGAGGGTGGCGGGTGCCCCGAGTCCTGACAACTCTAAAACAGAGTTTTTCTATGACCGGGACATAGCTTCAAACGTCCTGGAACTAAAATTGGCTTGAAATCCCAACCACGACTGCTACGTTCCTTTCTGAGAACTTGGTCACAAAAAGCTAGACTTAGATATTTTCCGGACCGACATTTCTGGAGTCGGTGCTCTGCTATTCACGCAAGAGCACTTTAAAAAATCCCGCCCGACTTCTGATGCTCAGAATCTCTCCGGTAATTGGCTTAGGGGTTTCTTATAGGATTCTGGAGTTTATTCACAATATACGACAGCCAATCACAGCGAGGGAACTTTCTCAGTCAATCAGATACTGGTCTGGAAAGCCGGGTAAGCGGGGAATCCGAATCTGCCAAGAGACATTTGCAAGTTGCCACCTTAGTCCCTTGCTATACAGATGCCACCCACTGGGTCAGGCTCCTCCACATCTGGTGAGGCAAATGGTAGCCCGGACGACTTCCATTCATCCCAGGACGTGGGTACTTGAGCCTTTCCCCGTTACCCAAATGGTCTTCACACCCCTGGCATCCTCTAGTGCAGGGGTCCCCAAACCTGTCCTCAAGAGCCGCACACAGGCCAGCTTTTATGGATATCCCTGTTTCAGCATAGGTGGCTCAATCAGTGACTCAGTCAAGCACTGAGCCACTGATTGAGCCACCTGTGCTGAAACAGGGATATCCATAAAAGCTGGCCTGTGTGCGGCTCTTGAGGACAGGTTTGGGGACCCCTGCACTAGTGGCACCAAACTTGGTAGCCCTGGCAGTCTGTCGAAACATTGCTTCTGAAAGTCCCAGCTCATTTACCATGCACAACAGTACATTTTATACTAAACACAATGTTAATAAAAATATACTTTTAATTCATCCTAAGTCTCTGGGTATGGGGAATAGCATAGAAAGCTGCACTTTATTGTCTACTAGCCATTATTCCCCACACTATCGCATAGACTTGGACTGGACTCTAAGAGACCCCTTACAATCTTATAATTATGGCTGGAGTGCCCATGAACCCCAATATTGGGCTACCTGGGCATTACCTGTGTAGCCCCCTTAACCTAGGGACCCCTCATAGTTACAGGGACACTTTACATCCCTTTGCCCCTTTTACCTTTCTGGGCTTGGCTGAAGCAGGGAACTCTAGCGGTGAGTTGCGCAAGCGTTTTTAAGGGAAGATATTGCCGGGACAATGTGCCTACATGTATCCGAGATCAAAGCATGATTCTCTGGTACATTTTTAGGGGAACCGACAACTCCGGACCCCAACTACCTAGGCACATTCTGACAACAATTTCTCCGCAACCCCCCCCCCCCCCTACTCCCCCCTTGAAACTCATACCCTAGCAATCCCTGCTTGCTGGCATCCCCGGAGAAGCAAACACATAAAAATTATTTATTGTCGCACATTTACACATTACGCATGTACAACGGTTGGGCTCAAGAGTTGACACTCTTGAACCCCAATACATGTATCAGAGGTAGCCAAACAAGCTTAAACCTTTGAGAGCCTGGTTACCCCCTCACCGTCACAACTGGGACTTCGTATAGAGTAAAAACAGCTTGTGATCAACCCCAAGGCTCGGACGGTTTCAAAAACAAAAACTAGCACATATGCTTACATATGTATGTATGCATAGGTTGTTATAATTTAGAAAGTTCTAGAAGAAAGATATTGGTCCATTTAACTTGTTTAGTACCGGAGTGTAGTGAAGCTCATTGATTCGCAATAGGGTATACAGTAAGACTAGTGTAGAAGATGCTAAAAAGCAATGGAAAATATTTAATAGAGGAGTTAGGCAATGAAGAGACCAAGTTAAATGTGCACTCGTACATACATAACCTTTCAGGTATATTAGCTCTCAATATGAATGACATTATCTAATACAGTCACTGCCATAGCAAACGAACATCTGGCACAGTTGCCCTATAGAAACCGGTTCCTTTTTCCTAAAGATTAAACTTTTCCAACTAATCAGTGAAGCAGTACAGAAAGGTTAAGAAGTCATCTCTCAAATAAGGGACTAGGATGCAAATACGTTTCCATCCTGGAGTGCAAGGCTCAAGCACAGTGATTATTTCAATTTTCTAAGTGAATATATATACTTACTTATCAATGGAGCCAAAATGACAAAGCGTGCTTTAACTGTTGCTTTAAAGATACAGTCCTAGTATTATCAACCCCATTCTGAAAAAAAGCAGCCAAGGATACAGCTTTCCCTCTGAATTCAGCCCCTTTTCTCTTTCTCGCCCTGGATTTGAAAATGTCTTGAATGCTTTGTATTCCCATCATGTCTCATATTTTTTCGTAATTTGTTTTACTGCTGTGAAGCGCTACGCACATGGATGGTGCTATATCAATAAAGACACATAGATAAATAAATGCATTTCATAATGGCAGTGTCTAACCTAGTGAAGTTAAGCAAACTGAGCCATGGCCAGCAGAACAGTCGTGTATCAGGTATACTACTACTATGTTACCTTTTTCCTCTCCCAGAATTCCCTGCTTGTCCAATCTTTGGCGGGGTGTTTTTTGCCTCTCCCTCCCAATTGAGGGCTATGACATCACCATACTGGAAATAAAGCTTCACCTTATTTTATCTGTTTTGTTGTTGGATAATTATGTAGAACAGTTATGTTCTCACACTGGAGGGACAAGTTGACTTTGAGGTTACCGAGACAAATGTATGTTTCAGGAACTGTTAAACCTAACAAGAAATATTGCCTTCCATTTTAATGGTCAAATACCACTCCCAAATCAGGTTACATAGTGCCTAGGCAACCGTGTCAAATTTT